>NC_056729.1:1885517694-1885650194 GCF_019279795.1 Protopterus annectens
AAGATGGGTGTGCTCATCCTGGGGGAAAGGCAGGTATAGCTGGCTATGTATAACACAGACCCCCTCAGATGAGGAGCAGGGATGCAAATAGCTGGCTTAGGAGCATGGGCTGTGCAAACCATCAGCAAGTGATAGCCTTTGTTGTGGGTGCATGGAGTGTATATCCATTTGGGAACGGCATTGTGAGCCTCTGCCATGATGTGTTTTACCATCAGTGAGTGACAGCCTCCACTGTGGGTGCGTGGGAATGTATACCTATTTGGGGAAGGCATTTTGAGCCTCTACCATGATGTGTTTTACCATCAGCGAATAATAGCCTTCATTGTGGGTGCATGAGAGTGTATATCCATTTGGGAAAGGCATTGTGAGCCTCTAATATGACGCGTTTTACCATTAGCAAGTGACAGCCTTTACTGTGGGTGCATGGGAATGTATACCCATTTGGGAAAGGCATTGTGATACTCAAACATGATCTGTTTTACTCATCCTCCCACACAGGTGGGTGGGATAGGCCATTCAAATGCTACCATTGCTTGGTTGCAGGTGAAAGCACAAAACTCCTTTGTGGTTGCCTGAAAGATGCTCTCCCCAATAGTTGTCTCCGATTGGCTGTGGGTGGAAACAATGTGCTGAGGAGTGACTAGGTCCTGTCTAACTTGGGAATGATCAGTAAACAGAGACAGAAATCACCTAGGAAAATGTAGGGGCAAATATGATATTAATGAAGTGAAAGCAGTCCAAAAAAAAAAAAAAAAAAAACATGATAGGATGATGGCACAGTAAAAATCAAGGGGAGTATACGATGGGAGGTGCATAGATTGTATGTACTATGAATATACATGAGTAAAAGTAGAATATAAGTTATCAGAGCTAGATAAAGTGATGAGGAACTTTAAGGATTATTAAAATCTGATCAGCTAAAGTGAGTACATACTGGAATTATGAGTAAACTAAGTTATTAAAGAGTTGAAGGGAGGCTTTAATAAATGAATCATTATAAGCCATTGAATATTCCCCCATCAGCTTACACACACACTCTAATCTTTGGTACCAAGCTGCACCCCCCCCCCATTTTTTGTAATTTATCGCTTGTTACACCATACACTGTATGTATCAGCCATTTTCATTGGCCCAAGCATTAGACAATTACTTTTGGCCCAACAGCTCTGGATGTGTGCAACAAGGAACCATGGTCTTACTTAATAAAGAGTATGAGGGATATTCTTTCATTTCTTCCTGCATTGATGTTTGCATAGCGTCTTGCCAAAGTGGAGTCCTCTGACTAATTAACAAACAAATCGACTGAAGAACCCACAAAAATAACTCCAACTCTTGGTGCAGGATAAATAATCTATGGCGCAGCTCGAACAGGCAAATTCTTTTATTGAATAAAACACCAACACATTTGGTTAAGCGCTTTCATCTGTTAGAATACAGACTTCTTCAGAACCAAATAACACAGATCTCATACAGTTTAAATAACCAATTTGGCGCCAAAACATGTTTAAAACCTTCAAGAGATATTTTGTTTTGTCTGATTATGCACACAGTACTTCCTAATATATAATAAATCTGAATGCATATATGAATATAATAAAATACAAAGAATACAAAAAGAAAACATAATTTGATATCTAAAATTTGTATATGTATAAGAATGTATATAAAAATATATATAATAAATATATGTAAATAAATAAAACATATATATGTATATGTTACTACTGAACTATTGCCATGACATACACATTTCATTCAAGTATTAAGAAAGGTTTTATACTGATGCTATCATTGATGCCTGGTAATCTTGTGGCAACTGTATATATCTGCCACTTGCTTTCCATCATAGCTAAATACACTTTCCAGTTCCCTCCACATGCACCACTATCAATCTGTTCAATAATAGAGAATTTAAAATTGTGTTGATACCCTTTGCTGAATATATGTTTATATAAAGCATTCTTCATATCTTTTATCTGGATCTTATAATAATGTTCATATATTCGTTTTTTAATTTCTCTGTCCGTCTTTCCTATGTAATATGCTGGGCAGGCTACATAATTTGCAAGATAAACTACTTGTTTAGTATTGCAATTGCCTGCCCTGCATTTAATGTATGTCTTATTTATATTATCTAACTTAATTCCCACTGCTTCATTAATGTATCTACATTGTTTGCAGGAGCCACACTTCGAAGTTCCTCTAGATGTGGTCTTAAATTTCTCTGAACGTGTTGTCCTCTCTAATAGCTTTTTAATATTTGGGGCTGTTTTATATACACATTTGGGATGATTACCTAAAGTCATGCCTATGCTATCTGTTATTGTGATCAAATCCCAATGTCTATTTAATATTTCTTTTACATAATTAGCGTATGGAGTGTACATTATCACACATACTCTGTTAAAGGCTTCTGTTGTAGTTACACTCTTGTCCATATCCTTGTTAACTGCACATGATGTACCTCTGACTAATTACATGCCATTATTAGTTTGGGTGGTTCAAATATCTGCACTACTTTTAGGTGAAAATGTCATGTTTTTTGGTCATCGATGGAGGCCATGCTTTTAGGAGTCTGTCCAGTTAATGTATTAATACTTCAAAACCAAACTATCTGTCAAGAAAGTGGACTGATAGCATTTGGGAGTAGAAGGTTGGTGCCGCAGATAATCTTATCCTGCAGACATCAGAATGCCATTCCTGAGATGTGATATGAAATCAGAAGCTTTTTGTACATGAGATGTTCAAATCTACATTAGAATCCAATGTTTTGAAATAAATCACTTGTGAATATTTTAACAACATAACATACTCATCTGTGTTCACCAGATGAGTCAAACACAAACAACCGTTACCTAGCACAGGATGATAGGTGGTCTTAACAATGTAACTGGATTTATTTCTATGATTATTAAAACTAGCTGTACCTGAAAATGTCCATTAGTCCAGTCCAGTTAGCCTAAACAGTAACTAATGAAAATAAATAAATCATACTTCAATGTCAGTGGATTTTGACCACTTAAAAAGTATACAGTTACACAACAACCTCATTACTGGATCTTGTATACCTTCAGGAATCTCATTTACCTCCCTGGATTGTTAGCGGGTATTATCATTTGCCTTTGTTGATCTAGCTTCCTCACGTCATTCTGCAGACAAGCACCAACCTAGTACTTAAATCCCTGTCATTTTTTGCAAAACTTAAAAAGCATCTTTTGTCATAGGGTTATTTGGCAGCCATATTACAGAAAACCTTTAAATGCCAGCCTCTACAGCCCAACTGTGGACTCATTGCTTCTTCACAGGAACTTATAGTGTTTGTATGTAAGCCACCAATATGATTTTCAGAAAAGGATGCCATGTTGTTACTCCCCTTTCCAGCATGTTTTCTCATCCTAACTCAGACCTGACATTCATTTCAAGCCCCTGTCTTAATAAAACCACTACTGTTGCTACTGAGAGCAGGAAAATTTACTGAAATATGATTCAGAACACATTTCATCGAATTCTAGTCAGGTCTGGTCACATCTTGCACAAAGGAATATACTCATGTTTTGGCAGAACCTGTCTTTGAGACATGCATATCTCTGAGCTGGAGAGATGGTTAATGTAAGAGTTCTAGCATGACGTTGTTACATTTTTACTCATATTGCACACTCTACCTATCACAAGATTGTGGATCCATGCAAGGCCAAAACCTGTCCTTGTGGGTGGCAAATCCCCTATACATCCCGTGGTAAGTAATTTAATCAGTTCAGAGATTACCGCTCCCTGAAGAAAAGGCATAAAAACTTTTTTTTCACACAAATCAAACATTTTTCTTTCTCTGATGTCTGTAAACTTCAGAACCTGGAAACAGCGTTTGCATAACACTGTGCTATAAAATGTTATTAGCTTCAAGTGTCTGTGCTTTGAAGCTCTGTCCTTATCTTTAATTTAAGTGGTAGAGTTGTATAGACCCTCATATGGCAGCTCTGGGAGTTTTGCCCTGTGCAGAAATATTTTTTTCACTGTTTCTTTCAATGCACTTTTTTTGCCAGCAAGATTTAGATATGCTTCACAAAACTATTATTTGGTAAATTGTGTTTTACTGAGCTGTTCCCAACCTGTAAATGCTATTAGGTTGTTTGATGCACTAGAGACAAAAGTAAGAACATCTGAATAATTTGAGCTACAGAGCAGTTGTAACAGCTCCAGAGACTGCTCTGGACAATACAGCATCTGTATGTCCAGTGATAGTCAGAACTAGTTCCTGTTATTAAGGTCACATGATTAAAAATACTAAGCATCCTAGATTTCCTGACTGTATTCTTCATTCTGTGAAAATGTAAGCTGCGGTGGTACAGCGGTAGCATTGTTGCCTCACAGCAAGAGGTTCTCCTGTTCAATTCTTGGCTGGAGTGCTTTCCGTGAGGAGTCTGCATGTCCTCACCGCGGTCAAGTGGCCTCTGAAAGACATGTGTGAATGGGCATGCCTTTGCTGAAGGTGGGGCATCGGGCTGGCAACTCGGCACCATAAAAATCTATTGCCAATCATTAGCGGGACGGAGTTCCGCTGTGGCGACCCCTAACCGGGAAAAGACAAACAATAACATTCTTCATTCTGTGAAAAGCAGATTATTTTGAGGTAGGCACAAAAAGCTATTAAGATGTTCACTAGATAGCTGTTGCAGTGGCCTAAGCTATATGGGACATGTCTGGACAAGGATCAGACATCCAGTCAGTATCCTAAGCTTTAAGTTGCTTTCTATGTACCCGTATGTCCAAGGATGCATAAGACAGTTCCAGTATAAAAGCAGATGCACAGACACCAAAATTCAGACCTTTTTTACTGTTGAAGCTAGCAGTAGGACTTGCTGTCTGCTTCAACAGTTACCAGTTTTGACAAAGTGGGCCCATACGTTTCTCACTGCAGACTTTTTTTGCCATTTTCCTCTGAAAAGCGATTATTTTTAATCTTATGTCTGTTAGAAATGGGAAGAGTTTGTGTGGACACCAACTCCCTTATACAGACTCACACAAAGCATGTTTTTTTCTGTTTAGAAGAATTGCACACATAGCTCTCAACCTTGTATCTCCTAAACGAGGAATCCTGCTTCCCATAATGTGGAACAAATGAGCAAAATGTGGAACACCTCCAAACAGCTTACTACCAACTTCAGCTAGGAAGATCACAGGATTGTTAAAATGTGCTACTTTATACTTATAAAAAGTTATTTTGATGAATTAATATGATTCAGTGCTACTTACCATGAATGTCAGTTAAAAATGCTCCTAACAATCAATGTGTGACAGACCCTTTCAATGTGGAACTAAGGAACATGGACTTTTTAAGACCCAAAATGAGGAACGTTCCTTGTAATGAGGTACACTTAAGAGGTATGATTACACAGTGTCCAGTCACATTATATTTGCTTGTTATTCAAAGATTTTAAGGAGCTGTCTTAATTCCCTCAGTCTCTTTGTAGAGAACCAGTGGCTGATAGCCCTTATTTGGCCCCCCTATGGAGTCTAGTGCCAGAGCTTTGGATATTTCTCTTCCAGCCATCAAAAAAGAAAGGTCTTTAGGCTTTGGCAAGACTGTCTTTGACATCCTTCCTTTCCTGGCCCTCAAAAGACAACTACACTGTGGCCATATCACCCCCTAATCCTGCCCCTGCCCATTGCCCTTAACCCTAACCCTGCACATTAAGTTCAGAAAACACCTTCCCCTAACAGTATCATTCCATAAGACATTCAGATGGATACATATGCAGCATAAGCATAACATGATTCAGAAAAAGCTGACGAATAAGACAAGATGTGAGAAAATGAAAAAAAAAAAAAATCTACATGATGTGGGCAGGTCGTGATGGGGAGACTAAAGAGTGTGCGTGTGTGTGTGTGTGTGTGTGTGTGTGTGTGTGTGTGTGTGTGTGTGTGTGTGTGTGTGTGTGTGTGTGTGTGTGTGTGTGTGTGTGTGTGTGTGTGTGTGTGTGTGTGTGTGTGTGTGTGTGTGCGTGTGCGTGTGTGTGTGTTTGTGTGTGTATGTGTGTGTGTCTGCGTGAGTGTGTGTTTATGTGTGCAAATTGGCAATGTGGGGTGACCCTCAGCTTTTCACCTAGAACACCATTTCAGTGACGACTGGCTCTGCCCCTTGCATTCTTACACCAAGCAGACATGCAACCTTTGAACAGAAGGTTCTCCATCTGAGAATTAAACCAGAAAACTAAATGGTATGAGGTAACAAGTCAAACTGTTCCAACCTGTATGTTGTCTTTTAGAAAGACATTCATTTAGATGTACAGAAATATTAATTTAACCCTTTTGTACCACACAGGTATTTCACACACACACACTCTTTAGTCTCCCCATCACGACCTGCCCACATCATGTAGATTATTTTTTTTTCATTTTCTCACATCTGGTTGGGAGGGTGGCCTAATGGTTAAGGTGTTTGCCTTACAAACACAAGGTGCAGGGTTTGAGTCTCACAAGGGATAATTGGCTAGGCTTAAAATGGCCCACAAGGGCAGTTAGCCTTGTACTAATCTATGAACCTATGAACCTATGAACTTCTCTCCAAATACGTAAAAGACCATTACTTTAAGGCTACTCTAAGTTGTGCAGAGAGCACATTAGGAACTCAGGATCCAGTTTTCCTTTGCAAGTAATGTGGATTGTTAGGACCATTTGCCATAATGGTTATGGTCTTCACCTCCCATGCACAAGGTGCAAGGTTCGATCCTGATTTCCAACCAATGCCTCTTTGGAGTTTGCATGTTCTCCCTGCGTCTCTGTGGGTTCCTTCCATCTCTGAAAAAAATGCTGAGTGTTTCCATTTCAAACTCACCAATGAATGTAATGGTACCCTATAGGGGGGAAAAGTTGTATAGACCAACCACTTTGGGCATCTGTTGTGATGCACAGTATCTTCAAGATAGGAGAACACAGATCACAGGCTGTGCTGTGGCAGGGCTAGCCACTCAAAGGTGTAAAATATGGCTCTAGGTAATTTGGTCATGTTGACAAGTGGGTTAAGGGTTGAGGATGCAGCCTACTCCAACCTACACCAGGACCCATGCTAATGGGTGCCTCTATGTGTGCCCACCATAAAGCCCAGCAGCCCTGGGTCAGTAAGCTACTAGCTGGCTGGCTGGTGTGTTGAGTGAAAGCTGGACATAAAACCAGTCAACCTACAGCTTGGAAGTGTATGACATGATAGTATGGAGAAAGCTGGACATTCTATGTATCCATCCAAGAGACAAGATGGACTGCCGGCAGTGCAGTAAAGACAGCTGGCTTGGGATCCAGAGTCTACAACTCAGGAGGAGGACAGGCTAGAAATGGTGTCAGAACTGTGATGAGAGCCAGGCTTCAGAAGGCAGTGAAGGATGTCATCAGAATTAATGACAGACTCATGACAATCAGACTCCAGTGTAATGTTAGGGCAGTATTCATAATCTCAGCAGCAGACCTACTAGATAAACCAGGACAATATGAATTAGTACTGATAATGGGTGACTTGAACACAGATATTGGGACAGGCAGAACAGGATATGAGGATTTGGGGAAACAGGAATAAAGAAGGAGAGGCCATTCTAGACTTTGGTATGGCACATGGCTTGATAGTAGAAAAAGAAATAGCCACAAGATCACATACAAGAGTGGCCAACATGCAGCTCAGATAAACTTCCTGCTAGTATGGGAAGGGCATTAGGGTAGTGTGATGAAAGGAGATATTGCCAGCATAGCTAGCTGGAATTTTTTAATAATTATATGTCATTTGTGAATATCAAACTAATTTATACAAGATGATGGCGTCACAAATGTATTAGAACTGTATGTCATATAAGATGCTTGTGTTACAGATGTATTAGATCTGTATGTCATGTGTATATCAAACGGCTCTGTACAGATGTTTGTGTTTAAAAGGGATTTGCAAAATTCTGTTTAAAATGTATCCACAGTGTGTTCTACTGGAAGAGAACAGAAATTATGTAAATGCACTATTGTAACTGTTTAAATGTATATGTTAACAAAGGAAACTGGATGGTTAGCCTCAGTCCAGCAAACTCTAGAAAAACATCTGGAATTAAATTACTTTATAGGCTATGCAATAAAGAGGCTATCTCTCAAGTTTTCAGTGCAGCTAGACACACAAAATTCTGTACTCGGAAGCTTTCTGTATTGTTCTTGAAGTGAACTAATTACTAGCCTTGAAAGCATGAAGGAATGCAATTGTTTTATGACTTCTAGCATCTGCCAAAGATCTGAGCAAAAGCCTTGTCTATGTATTTTTACAGATAGATGCTAAATGCTACCAGCTGCCATCAATGGTTGTTTTGGTCTGGGAACTAAAGGTCAGATGACAAGAAGTGATGTCATTCGCCAAGCTATCCAAGCAGTAATATTTGAGATATTTTTCTGAGAATTCTCTTAATTAGAAAGAGCATTCTGCATTATGTCTTGGACCTGACAACAGAAGACACATTTACCACATCAACTGCCTTGCTATTAGGCTATAGTAATTCTCTAAGAGTCATTCAGGAATATAGTGAAGCTTGTTTAGATATTTTTCTTTATTTATTTGAGACTGTCCCGCAATATTATTTAAATGTTTCCTGTGGTTTTGAACTCTGATGTTAATGTGAATATATATTTAGTATTGTCTTGTTCTTTTATTATTTATTATTAAATATATTTAAACCTTTAATTGCGGCTGAAGTTTGGTAGTGATAGTTAAATTTTGAGAGTATTTGCATATTTATTTGATGACACTGTGTGGGTCAGTCCTAATAACCTTGCTCTTGGTCAAACTACCGTTTGTGTTAATAGTAACATTACACAGTAAGATTTGACACCCTTTGTTAAGGGCCTTAAAGTAGCTAATAAGGAGTGACTGGTGGCAGTGGCAACTACCTTATAGTCTGGGCAGAAAGGGAATAGCTATTAAATCAGTGGCAGCCTTTCCCAGGTGTGTGTATAAATCAAACCTCAAAAAGTGTGTGTGTCAGCTGCTTGGGCAGGGACACGAAGCACTGGTTAGACAGAGAGGGTGTTGGAGGCCTTGGCTTGGTCACTCAGCTGAGATCTCAATTCTATAACTGTGCCAGTGAGGTGTTTCATTGGGGATCAGGAGAAAGAGGGAGAAACCAGCACCGGACTGACTGTGGTCTCTGTGTGCTCTTAAGGGAAATAGCACTTGATGCAGAGCTGCATCTGGAAATGCTTTGTGTATAACTGTTATCCTCTCAGTGAACGTCCCCCACTGTTGCTAGTGGTGATAATTGAGGCTCCTTGATTACTGGCCAGTGGTGGGTCATCACAGGTAGAATCAGTGATTGCAAAGTCATTCCTAGTGGAACAGTGGGTCCCACAGCATAAATCACCAGTTGCCAAAATTAGGTGCAAGCAGTGGTCAGAGAAGGCACTAAGGTCAAAAGAGACCAGAACCAAGGCTGAAGACATGGAAGCTACTGGAGAGAAAGTACAACAGTGGAGTTGAAGAAGTATGTGAGGACTGCAGAACAGATATGTGGCTGAATCAGGTATGTGAATAAGGTACATAAGGAAAGCTGCTGGTGGGATGCAGAAGTCCAGGAAGTCATCAAAAGAAAGAAAGAGTGCAGTGTGGGAGATAGAAAAGATGGACCAGGCTAGGAAGGAATATTGGTTGGCTAACAAATACGCTAAGAAAGGAGTTGTAATCACAAAGACTAGGACATGGGAGGCACTCCACCAACTTCTGGAAAGTGACTTAGTAGGTGGCTCAAAGAAACTATATTAGATTGCAAGGCAAAGACAGAAAGATAAAAAAGATAGACGCCCTTCATAAGGAATGCCAGAAACAACCTGCTCAGCAGCCCACAGGACATCAAACACAGATGGAAAGAATACTTCCAGCAGCTTCTAAATGAAGAGAAAACCCACAGAAGCTGTACTGCCCCAGACTCAGCCTACAATGAGAGAAGAAGAGGAGCCCACCCTAGAAGAAGTAAAAATAGCACTAAGGAAAATTAAGTTGGGGAAAGCAACAGTCTCAGATGAGGTCACAGCAGATATGGTAAAGATGCTGAGTGAGATAGGGGAGAAATGACTCCTGTGGGTACTCATAGCAGTGTGGAAAGAAAGCCGTATCCCAGATGAGTGGAGAGTAAGCAAACTCATGCCAGTGTACAGGAACAAAGGGAACATCCACAACGTTGTGACAGTACAGAGGTATCAGACTCCTGTCACACTGCATGAAAGTTCTGGAGAGGATTGTTGATAAACAGATATGCAGAGTAGTAGAATGTAAGATGGGAGATGAGCAGTTTGGATTCAGATCAGGATGCATCAGAACTGACCTGATGTTTGCAGTGAGACAGATAGTTGAGAAGAATCTAGAGATGAAAGAGTCCAATTGGACATTCCTAGACTTGGAGAAAGCATATGATGAGGTCCCAAAAAAGCTGGTCCAGGCAGTACTGTGATGGTTCGAAGTCCCAGAAACATTGGTAGAATTAGTGCAGGTTATGTGCAAAGGACCCAATGACTCAAGTATGAAGAGTATTCAGTCTCACAAAGGGGTTCCCAGTAGAAGTAGGTGTAAATAAGGGTTCAGTTCTGAGACCACTGCTATTTATAGTGGTGATGGACAACATTAGCAAACAGGTTGGAAGGGGCATATCAACAAACTTGCTGTATGCAGATGATGTCACATTACAGACTGACTCTGAGCAAGAACCTCAGCAAAGGGAAGGGGAATGGAATGCAAAACTGAAAGCACATGGGATGAAACTGAGCACAGATAGGATAGCGGTAATGGCAGCACACTGGGGAAATGAGAAGAAGCTGAGAACTGAGATAGAAGGGAATATCATGGAACAGGTAAATCGCTTCAAGTATCTGGGAGGGGTGGTTGAGGAGAAGGGTAGTCTGAATGAAGTGGTCAAAGCTAGAATCGGAGGGGCTGCAGCCAACTGGCATATGGTGTCAGTTGTAGTGCATAACATAAGAATGCCATAGAAGCTGAACTATAAGGTGTACAAAACAGTGGTGGGACCAGAACTACTGTATGATACTGAAACCTGGGCAGTAAAGGCAGAACAGATGAGGAAGCTAGAGGTGATGCTATCGAAGTGTCTGAGAAGGGTGGTAGGATGCACACTGTGGGACAGATGACAAAATCGAGGACATATGAGCAGAAGCCAAAGTAGCTCCAATTGCAGAAAATATCAAAGAGAACAGATTACGGTGGTTCAGGTACATGTGCAGAAAAGCAGAAGACCATCTGGAGAAGAAGATTTGAGACAGACAGGAAGAAGGTAAGAGGAAATGAGGATGTCCAGCAAAGAGCTGGATAGATTGTTTGAGAGAAGACCTGCAATAGTTAGGCATGAATGTCAAAAAAGGCAGGTGTGTAGCACTGAAATGAGAGAGATGGCGACAGTTAACATGACACCCTGACCCCATCTAGAAAAATGGGAAAAAGTGAGTTGATGATGATGATGATGACGTGTCCTGCTAGATTGCTAGAACTGATACTGTCATTTAGTGTGCTATGAATCAGGTATTCAGCAAGCTACAACGCCCAGTAGGTCATGTCCCATCAGACCTCTGGAAGGGTGCTATTTCCTCATTTACACACTCTGGATGACATGGTTGCTCTTAGAGAATGGACTATCTCTTAATTTTTTTTGTATTTTTTTAATGTTATTATATGTATATTTTTTATATTTTTGTTGTAAAACAGTTCCTCTGGCTAATGTTTCAAGTTAGATGCAATATATTTAATTGTTGTTGGAGGAAGCATTTTATATTCAAAATATAAATTATGTAAATATTTAATTTTATGCTAATCAGATGTCCAGAATTTTGGCTGGCTGTACCTACTTTTCAAGGGTGATGTTTACAGATTGAGAAGTATTGCATAAATGCATAAGTAAACCTTATCACAGCCAGCTGCGAATGGATTTTTTTTTTTTTGGTGTGTCTGCTTTGTTAACAAGGAAAGATTTACATAAAGGACATATTCGACTCGTATGCAAATATTCCCAGGGAGTAATTATAATGCCATGTTTAAGAAGAAACAAACTGAATTACCTTCCTTCCATAAAAAGATCCCTACACTTACTGTATGCACCTTGAGTCTTGGCCTTCATTCTTTGCTTAGTGCTACCTTTCTGTGTCTTGAAATAATGCAGCCGCAGTGGTATTAGAGTATAGAGTCTACTTCCATTTACTCCCAAACAACAAACATACACAGACACACACACACACACACACACACACACACACACACACACACACACACACACACACACACACACACACACACACACACACACACGCGCGTGCGTGTGCTTTTATTTATTTATTTTTGGTTAAAGTAGCATTTAATCTTACATTTAGCAATTATACAACATGGTGACTATTTACTTTTCAGCTGTCTTAGCTTCAGGCAACTTAATATGTTGCCGTGAAGCAGTGGCCTGGTTTTCAACTGGGCATTACATGTACAGCACCACCCTCCTGGAAAATATCCTTTCCCCAGTCAGGGTGGTGAGGCACATGTAGCCCATTCTGTAATTGGTCCTATTTACCAGGATTAAAATGAGTGAGATAATCTCCATAATTCCAGTCAGAAGGTTCTATAAATGAGTATCTCCTTTTTGCTACCTCAGTCCTGCTGCTTTATTTATTACATGTTAATGCCTGAAACTTTCATACCTCATTCTTTTCGCCATCTAATTTTGAACCTCTAACTGATGTTCTGGAGAGGAAGGACTCCTCTAATCTGATCTTCTTTGGGATGTAAAGAGCTCCATTATTGCTTACCAAAACTAAGTTCAAAGAAAAGATTCAGAGTATCCTCTTCATTAAATTTTTTGTCATGCAAATTTGCTTGTGTAGGGAGACCTCCTAAATTCATCAACTTAAGTGCAACCAACTCTAAGTTCAAAGCACCTCACCATAGATTTTATTTCACTGAGGGTGAGTTTGTTCTTGCTTGGTTTGGCATTTAGAGAATCTTGCACCACCAAAACGAAAACAAGAACGACAAACTAAGCAAAGCTAGCCATCGCTCACACCTCCAATGCGATGGTAAATAGTAGCTATAGAAATCCAAATCCGCTATGACAAATGTCATAGTTATCCAGTTGTATTTTTATTGTATTTTTATTGTATTTCTATACCCCAGAGAGAGTGGGCATTTAAATGTTTTTATTTCGTAGTAATGTAGTTCAAAATGTTTTTTTAATATAACAATTTAAAATAGATGTATTTTTTTATATTTTAAATACATATGGTTGGTTGAGGTTATCAATCATAATTTTAGATGTTAAGTTGTCAATCTCGCCTTCATTCTTGCTTGATGGGTTCAGAGCCAATCCTCGGCTCCGACTCGGCACTTTGCTAAGCTCGAGAGTCACTTTTACCAGCTCGAGGCAGCCCCATATCCCATGATGCAAGGCGGTAAGTACCCAGATCTCGTTTGCCGCTTCGCTGATGAGGTCCTCCTTTTGCCAGCTCCTGGTAAGTGTTTAAATTTAAACTGCTTTAGCCCCTTTTCACTTTTAAACTATTTTTTTCTTAGAAATCTTTCATTTTTAGTTAATTGTAAGCCCCTTTTTGACTAAAATTATCCTTCCTCCTTAATTTTTTTAGTCAGGCCTTCCTTCCCTCCCATCCCCCCCCCCCCCTGTCAGGGTGTGTGTGTGTGAGGTTTTTACTACTTAAACTTTATTGTTAATTGTTTGTTTGGGACTGTGTGGTTCTTTTTTGTGTCCACTATGTCCAAAGAGCAGAGGGTCTCAGGCTTTAAGAAGTGTGACTCGTGCTGTCAGAAGATGTCTCTGACAGACGGTCACACTTCTTGTTTATACTGCCTGGGACCTCTCCACCTGCAGGACTCCTGTGCAATATGTCATTCTTTTAGCCAGAGAGTCCTGCAGGAAAGGAGAAACAAGCTAATTTTAAGGGGACTCCTTAAACCGGAGGGCTCCCCGGCCAAATCGGCTCCGGGAAAGCCTTCCAAATCTAAGGCCCAGGCTACTGTACCAAAGCCTTCGGCCTTGGCTCCGACTATGTCGGAGTCAAGATCAGCTCCGGCTGGAGCCGATCCGACCTTGGCTAAATCTTCGGCACCGATGGCTATCTGTGCCGATACTTCTTTGGTCACTTTGGTGTCGGTTCCGAGTACTGGCTCCGACCACCATGTGGCCCAGGCTTCGGTGTCGGTGCCGACTGGCTCCGACACCGCTATTTCGATGCCAGCATCGGCTCCGGCTGGAGCCGATGCATCTAGATCTTCCCTCGGAGCCGAAAAGTTATCGGCTCCGACTGGATCAGTCGGTTTGTCGGCTCCGATGGTTCCTTCGAGGAAGAGGTCCAGGTCCCCCTCTTTGGAACCTATTCTGTCGGCTCCGGCCTCGCCTCTTCTTTCGGATCGGAGCCATCGGAGCCAATCATCTAGGTCATCCAGGTTATCTGACCATGATTTAGAGAGGGTGGTAAGCAGATTATTAAAATCACAGGCACTGGCCCAGATGCTTCATAGTCCATCTCAACAGACGACTATTAGTCCACACCCCCTTCAAGTTCCTCCTTCGACTCTACCACAGAGTTTGGAGCTGGGGTCTACGGGAATAGTTACGGCTATGACTGAGGGGCAGATACCCCCTCCTTCTGCACCTTCAGCATCTACTCTTATCTCCTCCTCGAGACCTTCCTTGGAGGGATTCGGTGGTCGGGCTTCCCTGGTCTCCTCCGAGGGGGTGAGTGGCATCGGACCCTTGTCCGACCCCGCTCTTCCCCTTGGAGCTTCGGCCTTGGTGAGCTCGGCTCCGACATCTGCCTCGGAGCCTTCCCTTTCAGTGGGCCCGGGAGTCCCAGTCTCTTCGGAACGGGTTCTCTCGGATCTCCCTGGGAGGGGGGCCTTCGAGGTGATGAAGAGTGTGCTGGCCACTGGGCTCAGTCAGCAGTCTAATCCCTTAGCTCCTCCCTCTACGGTGCCTGTCGATATCTCTTCCATCTCTCTTGCTCCCGGACCTAGAGATCCACCGCCTCAGGTTTCCCCACTGGGAAGAACCCCCTCTTCCGAGGATTCTCCTGACCAGTCAGGAGATCCTCCGCACAAGAGGACTTGTAAGAGGAAACACCTGGACTCCCCTGAGTCTACCACTTCAGATACCGACTTGGATGAGTCGGAGGGATCCCCAAGATCCCCCTCTGAGGATGTCTCCTTTTCAGACATCCTAGAACTCCTAAAACAGAGGGGAAACTGGCCCTCCATAAATCCCTCCGAGGATGAGTCGGTATACCTAGAGGCGTTTGGATCTCGACCCTCCACCTCCTGGGTGTCTCCACCTTTCGACCCCCTTATGGAGGTTATTGCTCGAAAGGCTTGGGCTGCTCCTGATTCTGTAGAGCCAGTTCCTAGGAGGCCGTCTAAATTTATTACAGCCCCTTCTGAAAAGCAATTCCTTACAAAAGGTGTCCCTGTTGATGCCATGGTGGTGGCGGCCGCCACTAAGAAGGAACTTGCAGATCCTTCCGTACCAGTCCATCCTCCTAATAAAGATTCTGGGACCATGGACAGGTATGGTAAGCGGATGTTCTCCTCAGCGACCTTTGCCATGCGTTCGCTGAACTATTTATGTCACTTCACCAGACTCCAAAGGGACATCCTTAAGGAACTAGGTGAAGTAGTGCAGGATCCTACGGCTGCAGGGGCTCAAGAAAAGATTGCTTCTCAGCTAGGAATCCTTAATTCTATAGCTAACTCCTCCATGCGACTGATCTCGTATGCAGCAGATGGAGCGAGTAGAGCCGCGGGTACAGGAGTGGCTCTTAGACGTCAATCCTGGATGCGGCTCTGTAATTTTGCAGATCCCTTTAAGGCGTCCTTCACGAATTCTCCCTTTGATGGGTCAGCATTGTTTGGCCCTCAAGTGAAGAATACATTGACCAGGTGTGAGCAGGACAGCAAGACTCTTTCTGCCGTAGGGGTCCATTTTTCTACCTCCTCTAGACCTTACCCCAAAGGTCAGAAGGGTGGAAAAATGTGGTTCCGTAAATCCCAGGGAGTCACACCAGACGCACGTGGTCAGTTTACCCCTAGAGGCAGAGGGGGTAATAATCACAGATGCCGCTCTAGAGGCAGAGGGGGTCCACAAAACCAGGGAAGCAGAGAGTCTCTCTCTGACAAGCCCTTCCAGCATCCCTGAGATGTTGCCCGACTGTCCGTCCTTGGAGGCAGTCGGGGGAAGACTACCGCTGTACCCAAAAGCCTGGCGTTCCCTCTCTCAAGACAGATGGGTACAGTCAATCATATCCGAGGGTTACAAGATTCCTTTCGAGGAAAGTCCTTTCACTCACAAAAATTCCCTTCCAGATGTGCCACCTGGTCTAAGGGAAATTGCAAAGTTAGAAGTTTCAAAGCTTCTACAAAAAAGGGCCATTCAGCCAGTTACAACAGACCATTCAGAGCCCGGAATCTACTCAAGATTCTTTTTGGTCCCCAAAAAGACGGGAGACTGGAGACCAATATTGGATCTCAGCAGACTCAACAAGTCTGTGAGAAAGACAAGATTTCGAATGGTCACACTTCAATCAGTTTTGCCCTTCCTAGAAAAGGACAACTGGATGTGCTCAATAGACCTTCAGGATGCGTACTATCACATAAAAATTCACAGACGCTCCAGAAGGTTTCTCCGCTTTCGGCTGGGGTCCAGTCATTTTCAATTCAGAGCCCTGCCCTTTGGTCTCACTACAGCCCCCAGAGTGTTCACCAAGTGTATGGCAGTGGTCATGGCTCACCTGAGACGTCAAGGACTCCAGGTGTTTCCGTATCTCGACGACTGGCTCCTTTCAGCCACCACCAGGCATCAACTTCTTCAAGCCAGGGATTACACCCTAAATCTCTGCACTCAATTAGGAATTTCGATCAACTACGAAAAATCCTCCTTATTGCCCTGCCAGTCTATTACTTTCATAGGCGCAAACTTAAACACTGTTCAGATGTCAGCAACCCTCACAGACCAAAGAATCTCGGATATCCAAAGTCACGTGAGGATCATCCTTGCCTGCAAAAAGGTGCAAGCCAGAATGGTTCTGAAGGTGTTGGGCCTCATGGCTGCGGCCATTACCCTTCTTCCTCTGGCCCGCTTCTACATGCGTCTTCTTCAATGGATGTTGTTCACCCAGTGGTCTTACCAACAACTTCCCATGCGTCACCAAATCCTGGTGACACAAATTTGCAAGAATCATCTATCATGGTGGATTTCTTCTCCCCAGATTCATCAAGGCAGACCCTTTGTATCCCTGGCCCCGGTAGCCATAGTCACTACGGACGCCTCCCTGATCGGGTGTGGGGGGGTCATTATCAGGGCAGGATGGTTCATGGGACGTGGCAACCGTTCGAATACCACCTGCCCATAAATGTCCTAGAGATGAGAGCAGTGCTTTTAACGTTGCAAGCCCTCAACGATTTTCTTCCCTTGGGAACAATTGCAGTTCACACAGACAACATGTCTGTAGTATGGTATATCAACAAACAGGGCGGAACCAAGTCCTACCCCTTGTGTCGAGAAGCTCTCAGACTTTGGCAATGGGCGATCTTCTCTCATTGGTTTCTGGTAGCAACGCATATCCCTGGGAAAACCAACATTCTAGCGGACAGATTGAGCAGAGCTATTCTCATGCCTCACGAGTGGTCTCTCAAGCAATCTATAGTGGAGGAGATTTTTCTAGAATGGGGCCGCCCATGTTGCGATCTTTTTGCTACTCCCCAAAACAGCAAATGCCCAGACTTCTTTTCTCTCTTCCCACTGCCAGGCCATCCCCCCAGAGATGCTCTAACCCAGGATTGGCCCCAGGGACTTCTTTATGTCTTTCCTCCCTTTCCGTTGATTCCACAAGTACTCCAGAAAGCCACCGTTTTGAGAGCCAAAATGATTCTCATTGCTCCTATTGGCCTCGACAAATTTGGTTTCCGTTCCTCCATCGTCACCTTTTGGTGCAGCCGTGGCATCTGGACCCAGTGCCAGACCTTCTGATTCACCAATCGGGTCAGCTGCATCGGTCTATTCCTTCTCTCAACCTCACAGCTTGGTTGCTCCACTTCCTTCCTTAGCCAGGCTTCCTATGATCTCTAATCCTGTTAGGGATATCATAGTGGCTTCCCTTAAATCCTCTACTAGAAGGATTTATACCAGCAAGTGGAAACGCTTCTCTTGTTGGGCAAAAGCTAAAAATATAGATCCCTTTACTGCCCCTGTTCAAGCAGTTTTGGATTTCTTAGCGGAAATCTTTAACTCGGGCTCTTCATCTTCCACGGTCAAAGTTCAGTTGGCTACGATCTCGAACTTTCATGTCGGGTTTGCAGATCACAACATTATGTCCCACAGGCTTTGTAGAGCCTTTCTAAAAGGAATTTTTCTCCTGAAACCTCCAGTCAGGAGTCCTCCTCCTCAATGGGACCTAAATCTAGTGCTGACATCCTTAATTCTTCCTCCCTTCGAGCCAGCTGTTTCATGTTCCCTGAAATTTCTTTCATGGAAAACACTCTTCCTTGTTGCTATTACCTCGGCAAGAAGAGTGTCAGAACTTCATGCTCTCTCTGTTCGTCCCCCTTATTTGGTCTTCCACAAAGACAGGGTATCCTTGAGAATTAATCCAACCTTTTTGCCTAAGGTGGCCTCGAAAAATAATTTGAACCAATCTATTGACCTCCCTGTATTTTTCCCTAATTACTCAAACAGATCGGAGCAGAAATTCATTATCTTGATGTTCACCGCCAACTCAGATATTATTTGGACAGAACAAAACAATTCAGGAAATCCGATCAGCTCTTTCTTTCTTATGCTGAAAACAAGAAAGGCCTTCCTGTCTCCAAAGTGACCTTATCTAGATGGCTTTCTTCCACCATCTCCGAAATCTATCAGCTCAGGGGAAAACAGCTGTGCTCAAAACCTAAAGCGCATTCAACCAGAAGCTTAGCCACTTCTACACCTTTTCAGGCTAGACTTCCTTTAGACACTGTTTGTGCAGCAGCCACTTGGGCCACTCCTCATACCTTTGTTTCTCATTACAAATTGGATTTGGCCTCCAGGGATAGAGCCAGTTTTGGCTCTACAGTTCTCAAGAGTCTGTTCCATTGAGCCACCCAGGATAGAGGTGCTAGGGACGCGGTCCCATCAAGCAAGAATGAAGGCGAGATTGACAACTTAACATTGAGAAGTTATGTACCTACCATAACGTTCCATGTTAGTTGTCTTCTCTCGCCTTCTTTCTTGCGACCCTCCCTCCTGCCCCCTGGCCTGGACAGACCTTTTTCTCCCTATATGGAAGAAGGCTTCTTAAGATCAGCTAGTTCTGGTCTACCTTATAGCCCATCCTTTAGGCTTTTGTCTTTCTTTCCTTCTGGGAAGTTTTTTGTGCTAGGTGTTATTACCTATAGGTACCAAACGAGATCTTGGTACTTACCGCCTTGCATCATGGGATATGGGGCTGCCTCGAGCTGGTAAAAGTGACTCTCGAGCTTAGCAAAGTGCCGAGTCGGAGCCGAGGATCGGCTCCGAACCCATCAAGCAAGAAAGAAGGCGAGATTGACAACTAACATGGAACGTTATGGTAGGTACATAACTTCTCATTTTAGACTTAGGCAGCGATTGCTGTTATTTTAAAGTTATGCTTGATGAGCGCAGTACCTTTAATTCAGATGGAAGGAACGGGGGGGGGGTGTCGACCACATGGTTAGTTTTAATGCATTTATGTGAGCCATTGTAACGGCGCGAGTTTACTGTTTTTCAAATTCTGAAGAAGTTGGTGCAGAGCGCCGACGAAAAGCTATATTAACTTGTTTGGCTTAATAAAATCTTTTTTCATTTATTGGCGTTCAGCGTTACTATCTGGTACATTTGTCATAGCGGATTTGGATTTGTAGAGCTGCTACTCACCATCGCATTGGAGGTGTGAGCATTGGCTAGCTTTATTTAGAGAATCTTGCTTCTTTCATGTTGTCTGCACAGGTGTCATACTTCCTGTCATAAAAAATGCATTAATTTTCAATCACTAGCTGTATGAATAGCATTTCAGTTACCTGCACTAAAACATGACAGACCCTGGACCGTAAAGACCAGTTTAATCTACCTAGAAATCCTTCAGGTAGGGGTTTTACCATACATTTCTAAGCAGGATTAAATATGCATCCTCAGCTGGCTTTCCTGACTATTTGTGCTGCAACATAGGATGTATGCACACCTGATTCAGAGGTTCAGGGGTCTATGGCCAAAGGAGGCCATCAAGAAGCTCATCCACATCACCCAGTACTGTTGGGGGAATGAAAGTGTCCCCAGTTAAGTAGACGTTCTCCACATATCCATGGTGAAAATTTGTGATTAGCCATCCAGTCGTACAGACTGGTCTTAAAGATTGCTACGAAAATACTCTGCTTGATGGGTAGGGGTAGCGTACTCCAGAAATGGGGAATGCATTAGGTTAGGTTAGGTATCTGTTGCACAATATGGTAATGATGTGGTAGTGGAAGTTGAGATCTCTAGAGCAGCTGCATGCTTTGCCACTGATTCTTTTAGGTTAAAGAGTTCAAAGAGTGTTGGGTCACCCATAGCATGGAAGGCTAAGGAAGATCACTCCTCTGGAACCTATATAACACTGAATGGAGAGAGAGAGCTTTTAATCTGTCAGACTTGCTGAGGGTACTGAGACTTGAGATCTTTTTAGTGAAGAAGCCTTAAGGTGCTTATGTTTTTTCTTCCCTGTTGTTTCTTTTAAAGAGTACTGATGGGGGCATTTCAAAGTATCTGGAACTCCAACTTAATATACACCAATGCTTTCTTTTACCTCTTCACTGCAAATGTAAATGGATATCTCTTCTGTAAAAGAAAAGCAATTATCTTCATATGTAATCCTCATCACCCCTAATTTAACTTATTAGTTAAATGAGTAACTGACTCGTCCATTGTAAACACTTTTCAGCCACAGTCCAGAAGACAAGACTTAGGACAAATGTAGTACAGATATATAGGGATTGCTTAGAAATTAGACTACTCTCAGGTTTTGGGAAATGGGAGGAAGATGCATACCCAGAGAAAATCCAGAGACATGTAAAATGCAGTTTCCATGCAGACAGTTACCAGAGGTCAGGGTTGAAACCTTGCTGCTAGAGCTGTGAAGCAGACGGTTTGAACATTGAACTCCTGTTCCACTTTACTGCAGAGGATTGGCAGAGGCTAATCTGAGGAGCTGTGCTGTAAGAATGCATTTGTCTTTAAGTACAACAGTATCAACTTCCCTTACAATAGTAGTGCAATTGAAAATATGATGCATTGAATGGTGGCTGCAGGGATTATATTTCGGAATCAGACAGCTGGTGATTTATCCTGAACTGCAAGATAACGGCACACTTTTCCTGAATGAAAAGTAATGTTTTATACAACAGGTGGATGATGCACTATTTTGACTACATTCAGCATTATATCGAGCTCATTATACTAGCTGCTTGTATTATATTTTTATGCACTCTACATGAATATTTTAATTCCATCCTTCTTAGTACCCCTCCCTACTCACCCCTTCTTCTTTAGTTCAGCACACAACTGAAGTCAATAAACCACTTTACTGTACTAACCATAATAATTTAATTTTACAATACACAATAGAATGTAGAACAGCAATTATACTGATTAATTTGATGTTAATAGCAGTCTTTTATTAACAGACAATTTATAATGATTTTCAGCATACAGTGCTGCCTGGAAATCTATAAATAGGGCATGAAAACCTGTGTTTATCTAAACTTATTTTCAGTACAATGAATATGAAAAATAATAGCTGCTATACGTTTTGCAAACAAAACTAACATTTTACAAATTTCCTTTCCTATTAATGTTATTTTTCAGTTTGATAGGTGGATGAAAAAAATATTTACGAGGATGTCTACAAGATCTGTAGCACTATCTATATGCAGCAGCAGAACTGTCACTTTTCTTATGTACGTATCTAATAACCATCAAAAAGCAATTTTCAGTGCTTTATGTTTCAGTGAAGCATCACACTTTTGTCATTATGGTTTCCAGTATCAGTCACAACTGTATCATATTTATATTATGGATTTCCCAAGAAATATTCCATAAGTACTGGCTGCAAAGAAGAGACTGTGCCAGCCATTGCACCCCCATACTCTCTGCTAATTATATATACCAAGTCCAAGAATGCACTGTTGTGGGGAAAAGGGCACATTCCCAAATGCACACTATACAATCTCAGTACAATCCATTCAACTTTATAAAATGTTGATCATATGGTCTTGACCATGTATATTTCAACACTTTAAAAATTTGATCATTTGAACTAGACCCACCTGTTAACCTCAAATGTGTCAGTAAGTTGAGTGAGGCACACTTCTGAAGGTTATTTCAACATTAAATAAAAATGTCAACTTTATGTTGTGAAGGGAAGGGTATAAATGTATCAGCTGTTCTCATGTTCTAGTCTGTGAAATGCTTTTTTGCTAGAGGCAGGGTGTAGCGTCAGCGAAGGATATTTAAAGTGATTGGAGTATAGAAGATGAACCTTTGTCCTAGCAAAAAAGAAAAAAAAAGAAGGGTGTTTCCCCATAACAAGAATGCTGATTTGTAAACCATCTTCCATAGTACTGTAAGCGAACATTGTACTGTGTAATACTAACCAGGGCCAGATCCATCACAAGGTGACCTAGGCAGCTGCCTAGGTTCTAGTGCTGTCTGCAGGGCCTGGCCCCAGCATACTAATTAGAAAAATGTTTGAACGTCACAACTACTTTAATTAAAATGAAAAGAAAATGTGCATATTGTTGTTTGTCATGCAACAGCTCCAGTCTCATTGAGAGAGTGTTATATGCATGCAAGATGTCCAGGAACTGGTATGAATAGATTGCTGTTAAAAAGAGAGAGGGAATTTGGATTAATAACTTTGTTTTTTGGTAAAATAGTTTTTGTGGTACATCAGTATTGCATGTTGATGTAAAACCTGTTGCTCTGTTAATCTTTTTAAGGGGTTTACAGTCTTTTTTTTATTGAGCTCCAATTTTGCAGAACATCTCTGATTTTGCCTCATATTTATGCCCTGCTCTTGAGAAAGTCATTTAACCAGACAGTGCTTTGGGACAAGCAATAATTTGGGCTAGACTCATTAACAGTCCCCTCATCTACAAGCCTAGTAACTACCTATGGGTACTTATGGTGTAAAGAAAGGAAATTGATTGTAGTAAACATGGGGAGCCATGTTCTTTGGATGTGGTCCTTAGTTTCCTTGTTCATAGGTTCATAGGTAGGTACTAGGCTATCTACCCGAAGGCATTTATAAGCCTAGCTGGAATGTGTTGGCTTTCGCCGCCCCTTTAGATTAGTTCTCTGTGCCTCTGTCCAGCAGAACCATTGAAGTAACCCTGAGGTAAACTTTCTGTTTCCCATCCAGTCATCAAGGTTTCTCTTGAAGAGAGTCAGCGAGGAGTTCTGCCTAATGTAGATTGGAATCTTGTTCCAGAGTATGGGAAGTCTCTGGGACAGGAATCTATCACTCCAGCACGTCCTATTTATTGTTGTGGTCAGGTTTAGATCCCTAGAGCATGTGGCTTGAGGGGATATGGTTTTCTTTAGGTGGAGCATGCCCATCAATTCTGGGTTGGACATGGTCTTGTATGTCAGGCAGAGATCACCTCTGAGTAGGTGGTATGCAACCAAGTACAGCTGGAGTTTCTTCATTCGAGCTGCATTGGGTATCTGTTTGAGGCCTATGATCCTCTTGGTGAGGTACCACTGTGGTATTTCCAGCTGTTGCAGGTGTCTTGTAAGGTACATCCCAAATGGGGCGTTGTACTCTATTATGGGTCTTATGTGTGATGTGTAGAGGAGCACAATGACCTCTGTTGAGCTGGATGCAAACCCTTTTGTTATTAGGTGGGCCACATAGAAGGATTTCCTAACCACTTTGGCAATGTGATTATCAAAGGAGTGGTTACTATCTACTTGGGTGCCCAGGTCCCTTATTACTTTTTCCGTATTTAGAGGGCTACCACCTATGTGGTAGGTTGTGGTTACTTTGTTTTTTCTGAAGGGGATGACTATGCACTTTTTGGCATTTAGCTTGAGGCCATGGTTTAGACACCAGGTATCTGTCTCAGTGAGACCCTTTTGGAGGATGTCTGTGTCAGCCAGAGAGTCAGTTATAGCCCCTAGTTTGCAGTTGTCTGTGAACTTGGTCAGCCATAGTCCTCCTGTGCTTGCCTGTACCACTGAGAAGTATATGCCGAACAGGAGGAGTCCTAGGACTGAGCCCTGGGGAACCCCACTTGTAACCAGTTTAGAGTCAGACCTGGCTCCCGCAACTGTTACCATTTGGGTTCTGTCCATGAGCCAGCTGGCAATCCATCTCGTGACGTAGAGGTTTATGTTCAGGCTGGTGAACATGTCTATAATACCTGAATGGGGAATGGTGTCGAAGGCCTTTGCGAGGTCTAGGTAGGCTGTGTGGACCACCTTTAACTTATTTATAGCCTTGGTAACTGTCTCAAAGAAGTCCACCAGGTTTAGGAGGCATGATCTGCCCTTAACAAAGCTGAACTGGGTAATGTCCAGTGTTTGGAGGTTCCCAATGTCTCTGTTAATGAGATCCATGATGATGCACTTCATAGCCTTGTAGACCAAGCTATTCAGGCTTATAGGGCGATAGTTCCTGGGGTCTGTTGTGGTTCCACCTTTGTGGAGCAGAATAACCGTTGCTGTGCACCACTCTATGGGCACGTAGCCTGTGAAGAGGCTGAGTTTGAACAGTGTGTTTAGGTGAGAGGTTAGTTCATCTTTGAGCTTGTGTATGACACAGCCTGGGACACCATCCGGTCCCACTGATGCTGTGTTTTTGGCTTTGGAGAGGGCTGTTTTAACCTGTCTGTGATTTCTGGGGCACTACATTCTTCTGGTATGGTTATGGACCCTTTTGGGGGTGAGAGGGGGGTGAAGTTTGCACTGAACCTGTCTGCCAGGATTTTGACAATATCGGTCAGTTCAGTGTATTTTGTGCCATTCTGCACTAATTCCGAGCAGATCTGAGAATTGCCACTTAGATTCTTGACATAGCTAAAGAATGCCTTGTGGTTATCTTTGGAGTCCATGGCAATTTTTCTTTCGAAGCTAGCCTTGGATGATTTTATGAGGGATCGTAGTTTCTTGCTGATACTGATCAGGGATGTCTTCCCTTCTTGGGATTTTACTCTTTTCTGTACTAGTTTCCTCCTTCTATTGTATAGCTTGTTTATGGCAGGGGTCCACCAGACTGGTTTCCTTTTCTTGGAGGAGTGAGTCTTGATTTTGTTTGGGATAGCATGATCCATGCATTCTTGCAGGTGCCCATAGAGTGCATTAGTAAAGTATTTTGCAGCTTGGACAGTGTTATCCTTTAGCATGGGGGCTTTGAATCTTTCCACCTCAGTTTTAAGTGATGTGAAGTTTGCTTTTGAAAAAGTTTTTCATTGTGGTTTCTTTGACCGGGGTTGGGGGCAGAATGTGGATATCCAGAGTGATTATTTTATGGTCAGATCTAACCAGTGAGGGGTTCATAGGTTCATAGGTTGGTGCTAGGCTATCGGCTCTAAGGCCTATTCAAGCCTAGCCATAACAATTCCCTGGATACTTCTTCCTATATTATTTACTTCTCTGGGCCCTTGTCTAGCAGGGCAACTGACATGATCCCCGGGGTGAATTTCCTATCTCCCATCCAGTCATCAAGGTTCCTTTTGAAGAGGGCCAATGAGGCGCTCTGCTTGACATGTATGGGCAGTCTATTCCAGAGTATGGGGAGTCTTTGGGTCAGGAAGCTATCACTCCAGCATGTTTTGTTCATTGTGATGATAAGGTTTAGATCCCTGGAGCGTGTGGCTCTGAGGGATTGGGATTTCTTTAAGTGGAGCATGTCCAACAGCTCAGGGTTTGACATGGCCTTGTATGTTAAGCAGAGATCGCCTCTGAGTAGAAGATATGCCACAGAGTATAGCTGGATGTTTTTTAGATGGTCAGCATATGGCATCTACTTTAGGCCTATGATTCTTTTAGTGAGGTATTTCTGTGGCCTTTCCAGCTGTTGCAGATGTCTTGTGAGGTACATACCAAAAGGGGCATTATACTCTATAATGGGTCCAATGAGGGATGAGTACAGTGGGACAATGACCTCCTTTTTTCTGGATGAAAAGCTCTTAGTGATGAGGTGTGCCACATAGAAGAATTTCCTGACTGTTGTGGCAATGCGGTTATCAAAAGTGAGACCACTGTCCACCTGTGTCCCTAAGTCTGTCATCACACTTTCGATGTTTAGTGTCCTGCCACCTATGTGGGAATTCATGGGTACATGTTTTTTCCAAAGGGGATAACTATACATTTCTTGGCATTAAGCTTGAGCCCATGGCTCTGGCACCAGGCATCTGTTTCTGTAAGGCCCTTTTGTAGAATATCCACATCATTTGGGGATTCAATAATGGCTCCCAGTTTGCAGTCATCTGCAAACTTTGTTAGCTAGAGTCCCTTAGTGTTGGCCTGTACTTCAGAGAAGTAGATGCCAAACAAGAGTGGTCCCAGGACTGAACCCTGAGGTACTCCACTTGTCACTTGTCTGGAGCTGTATTTGGAGTCGGCTACTTTTACAGTCTGGGTTCTGTCAGTAAGCCAGTTGGCAACTCATTGAGTGATGTAGGGATTTATGCCCAGCTTAGTAAGTTTATCTATGATTCCAGAGTGGGGGATGGTGTCAAAGGCCTTGGCTAGGTCCAGATAGGCAGTGTGGACCACCTTACCCTCGTCCACAGCTCTGGAGACTGATTCGAAGAAGTCAATCAGATTCAGGAGACAAGATCGGCCTTTCACAAACCCAAACTGGGTGGGGTCCAGTGTTTGAAGGTTGCCATTGTCTTTGTTTATAACTTCCATGATAATGTGTTCCATGCCCTTGCAGATCAGGCTTGTCAGACTGATGAGACAGTAGTTCCCGGGATCCAAGGCGGATCCTCCCTTGTGGAGCGGGATAACTGCAGCTGTGCGCCATTCAGTGAGCACAAAGCCTGAGGTGAGGCTATGATTAAACATGACACTTAGGTGAGGTGCCATTTCATTTTGTAGTTCATGTAGTATACAGCCTGGGATGTCATCTGGTCTCATGGATGCTGTATTCTTAGCTTTGGAGAGTGCGGTTTCTACCTGTGTGGCCGTGATTATCGGAATTTGGCAATCTTTTGGTATTGAGATGGGCCCTTTAGGGGGTGAGATGGGGGTGAAGTTGGCACTAAATCGATCTGCCAGGATATTGGCAATATCCTTGGGATCAGTATATTTAATGCATTCTGTTGTAGCTCAGAGCATATCTGAGCATTGCCATTTAGATTCTTGACATAACTATTGAATGCCTTGTGGTTTTCTTTGAAATCTTTGGCAATTTTATTTTCGTAACTAGCTTTTGAGGATTTTATGAGGGATCTCAGCTTCTTACTGAGGCTAGTAAGGGAGTTTTTTGCATCCTGGGATTTTCCTCTTTTCTGCAACAGTTTCTTCCTTCTGTTGTATAGTTTGTTTGTAGCAGGGACCACCAGATTGGCTTCTTTTTTTTGGAGAAGAGCATCTTGGTTCTATTTGGGATGGCACGATTCATGCACAAGTGGATGTGCTCGTACAGTGCCTTAGTGTAGGATTCTGCAGTCGAACTTCCAGATCCCATCTGCGTGGGTGTTGTGAAGTTTGTCACTTCTGACTTCAGTAGCATGAAGTTGGCTTTGGAGACGTTTTTTAAGGAGGTTTCCTTACTGGGGGGTGGGGGTGGGATGTGGATGTCAAGGGTGATTTGCTTATGGTCAGACCTGACCAATGAGGGGGTGACCACTGGTGTGGAGCATCTATCTCCCATGTTGGTAATGACCAGGTCTAGGATATTGGAGACCCTGTTGGGACAATGGATTACTTGATCCAGGGCATTGGAATTTATGAATTCCAAGAACCATTGGGAAAAGGAGTTGGTACCCGAGTAGTTTTCCCAATTAATGGCAGGGTAGTTGAAATCACCCAGTATTAGGGTGTTTGGTTGTATCTTAATATTTTCCAGTATGTTTAGAAAGGTGTAGTGAGAATCTTGGGGCATGGTGGGGGATCTGTAGCAAGTTACAATTTGGATTGCAGTCTTACCTAGTGTTAGTTGCACCTGGAGAATTTCAGATGCATTGTATTGGGCAACTAGCCTGGAGGTGTGAATATCCTTGGTGAATATGGACACTCCTCCACCTTTAGTGTTTCGGTCTTGGTTTTGTGGCCGAAAGTGTGTTAACAATTGTAGCCTGGTATTGCAGGGGTGCTGTCTGGAGCCTTGAACCAGGTCTCAGTTACTGCGATGTTCTCCATTTTTAGGAGTGCCTCGAGAAAGTGCATTTTGAGATCGGTTGACTTCCGGTGTGGAACACCGGTCACCCATGTTGGTGATGACCAGGTCCAATATGTTGTCACCTCTGGTGGGGGTGTTGACCAGTTGATCCAGGGCATTTAAATTCATAAATTCTAGGAAATGTTGGGCAAGGGTGTTAGTACTTTAGTAGTTCTCTCCTTGATGAATATGGATATACCCCTGCCTTTTGTATTTCGGTCCTGGTTTTGTGGCCAAAATGTATGGTATGAGTTGTAGCCTGGTAGTGCTGGGGTGCTCTCTGGAGCCTTAAACCAGGTTTCTGTTACTGCACATATATCTATTTTCTCCATACTGAGGAGTGCCTCGAGTGCGTGCATTTTGAGGTTTAGACTTCTGGCATTGAGTAGCATTACCCTCAGTTTTTTGTTACTTGTGCTATTTATGGCGGTGGGTTTGTCTTTTGAGCCTTGCCTAAAAAAAGGCACTATGGGGGTGGCAAGAGCCTTGGCCAGTATTTGAAAGCTTAAGGGTCACAGGTGCAAGCCTTCTCTAGCAAAGCAGCGTGGCTTGTCAAGCATGTCATACCAGGCTGACAGACACTGGATCCCCTTTGAATGACACCAGTAGCTTAGCCAATTGTTGAAATTGATAATTTTTTCTTTATACCATGGTGTCATTCTTGGTGAGAGCAGGATGCTACTTAGGGTCAGGGTCATTCTGGCCTGGGCTATGTGATCAGAGAGCTCCTCCATGTCTCTTTTCATGTAGTCCAGGGAGGTTTGGCTCAGGTCATTCACACCAACATGGACAATGACAGAGTCATATTTGTCCTTGTTTTGGAGTGACCTGAGTGCTTGTGTTATGGGGCGGATCCTGCCACCCAACAGGCAGCTAACAGTAACCTTCTCCTGTTCAGCCTAGTGAGTAGGATGTCAGTGTGCCTGACTATACAGTCACCTATTACTAGTATGTTGGGTATGTTATTTTGCCTTAAGGACTGTGATTGCATGGCACACTGGTTTTGTGAAGTATGTGTTTCATGGTTTGTGTTGTGGTGTTGAATATTGCAGTGTGTTTATTATTTAGCTGTGAATAAATTGTGCATCATGAAGTCTGTGAGTTTAATGAATTTATTTTTCAGTGGCTTTTTTTTGCCGGCACACATGTGTGAAGTACACTGTGTTTGAGTACAACAGTTTGTCTAGCACTTAGTGCAGATAAGTGAGTAGGGCTATGACCTCTTTAAGAGCTGCTTCCTGTTGTACATGGTTTGTTGTACATGGTTTGATTCTCTTAGCCTTCATTTATGTTCTGTGATCTCTCCTAAGTTACTTCATTAGACAGTACTCCTGAGCTGCTCCTGAAAAGGGGAACTTGTCACTAGTGAGCTGTCTCAGGCTGTAAGAATTCCTGCAATCTTCACATAGATACTGTTTACTACTTCATTATATCCTGTTTGAATACGAATATCAGCATGCTTCTTGTAGTATAATTGGTTGCCATATCCTTTTTCTAAATGCTAATATGGTTAGAACTTCCTAATCATCTGACCTCTAACCAGCTAACATTCATACACTACATACTCAACAACCCAAATAGCTGTCCTTCTCTGAAATACCTTGTTCAACCCTACTCTACCTCTAGAACACTAAGATCTAGCAGCAAAGGCCTGCTAACAGTTATCAAATCTAACACTGGCTTTGAGAATTTCCCCCTTCTCTAACCATGTATCTAAATTTTGGAATATACTACTTCAAACAGTAATCAATTGTATCAATGCAACTCAATTTAAACATCTGCTTAAAGAACACTTCATCAACAACTGGATGTGGTCCTGCACAAACCCAGCTTGAATATACTATCAGGGTGGCCTCATGGTTAAGGTGTTTGCCTTACAAACACAAGGTGCAAGGTTTGAGTCTCACAAGGGATAATTGGCTAGCCTTAAAATGGCTCACAAGGGCAGTTAGCTTAGTACTAACTTATGAACCCATATAGCTCTACCTACTATCTTATTTGATCTCTCTTCCAGATTTCTATTCCCTTCCTCTAATTACTAGCATGAATTGACACCAAATGTCCTGTCTCCCCTTCTCACTTTTTTACATATCTTGCTCTTTACCACTGTTGAGTCTAAGCACTGATCTTTTTACTCCTTACATTTGGTAATCCTCTACAAGGAATATGTTTACTCCCTATGTGAAATCACTGTGAGTATTAGATAAGTTACTACTGCTCTATGGTCTAAATAATGCCACTATCTTATATTGGCTAGAAACTCATATGGTGTTAACTTTTTCTCTTCCTATGTTAAAATATTGTAGTTACTTGGAATGTTACTGATTTAAATATGGTTATGTTACTATTATATATGGTTATTTGTAAATTTCTTTTTGGAGCTATTCTTCCTGGGCCTCCACTGAAAATGGGTCCTTGGCACATACGGACCTTCCCTGTAAACAAATGCAAAATGAATAAATAAAATAAATACATTTTCACTAAGTATGAGTTTCAAGACAGGCAAAAAGTATTGTTTCTCATGCTAAGTCTGTTTTCAATGGGTGAGTATTTTGTTTTGTTTAGCCAATGGCTGTCAGTGTATTTTATGTAAAATTTGAATTCTTCTTCTTTCAGCTTTTCTCAATTAGGGATTGCCACAGTAGTACAATAGTCTGCAGAATGATTGGCAGTAGAAGCTTTACGATGTTGAGTTGCCAGCCCAGCGCCCAACTTTCCACAATGCGCACACACACACACACACACACACACACACACACACACACACACACACACGCACGCACGCACGCACACACACACACACACACACACACACACACACACACACACACTGCCAATTTAGAGTGTCCAATCCACCTACAGCATGTCTTTGGGATGTGGGAGGAAACTGGAGCACCCAGGGGAACCAGCATGTTTTAACAGTATTTACAGTAACTGGGGAGAAACAGCCAAGTAATGGGTTATGGCCCTGATTCATTAGCCTCCATAGGGCATAATTTCTCCATGATCAATCTCTGCAGATTCTAGAAGTATATGCTACAACAATACAGCATTATTAGCTATTCAAGTAGGTCAGACCTGTACTGAGTGATGTTACAGGGGATAGATATTCCTGATGACAGAGAAGACATAGGGAGGTAAAAATGAGATGTAGGTGTCCTGCAAGTATGTTGTGTACAGTAATATTTCTGATTATATATGACTTGTGGGATGTTGAACAAAAGCTGCTGCAACATTTATATTGTATTTAGTTGTTTTGTTTTATTCATTAATATGCCTAGATTGTGTAATATAGTCTAAAAATTTAGCATTTTAGTAATATAGTTTGCAGTGCCTTCTTTACAGCTTTTAGGAACTAAAATGGGTTAACATTTGTCAGGTCACATAGCCTGCATTATTTTATGTGATGATCATAACTGTAAGCATCCATTATGTAGTCATTGTTGCATATTATTGTAAGACAATCGTTTCTGCAATATTGGATTGTTAAGGATTTCTGCGTTTAGTTAAAAACTGTTATTGTGACAGGTGGGACAAAGCAGTAAAGCCCAGTCTTGTTAATGAGCTGCTTCTTGTGCCAAGGGTGCACAGTTTGAATCATTCTACCATCATTTATCTGCTGTATGACATTGAGCAAGTCACTTAACCAGGCAGTGCTTTGGAGCAATTGTGAATTTGTGCTAGGGTCCTTAATGTTCTGTAGAACTGCCTGCCTAGTAACTGAACTGTTTGCCAAACATTCCCTATTGATATTATGCTGTTATGGCAATATTGCCAGTGCATCATTTTTTAATGTAACATATGGACTTTATTCTTCAAGGGCAGCTGACTGCATTTGTACATGAAGCACTGAAAGTCAAAGTTGTTTGCCAGCTGCAACCTCTGCATTAGTAATAATGTTCTTTAATGTAGAATTATTCAGAGGAGTTTTACTTCTGCAGAGATTATGCACATTGTTTTAGCATATGTAAGTAGGTGATTAATATTTCTGACACTCTCATAAATACTCTTTTCTATTTAAACTGCCCTATACATGACTGGATCCCATGGTATGATGCAAGTGATTGTTATAGAATTTTATGTGTTTCATCCAAAGCTATCAAAGTGCATGTAATTTATTTTTTCATAACAATTAGTGGTGTATACAGTCAAAATAGCTATTACTGTTGGGGGGGGGGTCAATGGATGAAAGGACATTATGCTTTTATAATCTGGTCATTTTAAAACTGTCTTTAGTCTGGCTTTGCAGGAGTGGTGAAAAAGTGTCTGTAAATTAAGTTAGAATGCCTTGACTATTGTGTGTTTGCATGAGACAAATTTAAAATATGGGACTTTGGTCACTATTATTATTTTTTTGTTTTGAGACAGACATCTGAGAAGGATGCAGCCAACAATGTAGTTATAATTGCTGAGTTTGAAGGACATCTTTGGATAAAAATGATGACCATGCTGATAAAATTAAAAAAAAAATCATTACCTTGTCTTTGAGGACTAGTGTACATTTGTGTAAAACAAATTGGAATACTTTACTGTGGCCATTATTATCATACTCAGACATGTGATATGTACACTCTTGATAAAGCTGCCACAATGCTTAAGCACAGATATTGGTGGATTATAATGGCAGCAATATGAGTGGCTTTTTATTTTCTACATCATTCAGAAATGAGTACTTTTGTCACTATTGCTTTATATTTTCTGTTTCAATGTTACTAGAAAAAAATGTTCAAAAGTATAAATTTAAAATACACTCTAACAAATATTGCAGCATTAGACAAGAAAAAGTACAGATGTTGATGGATTATAATGTCAGCAGTTTGAATGGTCTTTTCTGGTTCAATTGTTTAGAAATTAGTATGTTTGTCATTATAAGTTCATACATCTTATTTCACTGCTACTGGAAAAAAATGTTCAGATGTACAAATTTAAAACACGCTTTACCAAATGTTACTGTAGTAAACAAGAAATGTAATTTAAAACTATCAAGTGAGTCAAAGACTGTATGGATTTATGCGTGATCCTAAAAATGTGGGTGGGTAGGGGTGCATGGTTTGAAAGCAGCTCATGCCCCAGGGTATACGTCAATGAATGTGAGTTTCAGTGAATGGGAGTTTCAAGGAAAGAGAAGTTTGCCGTTCCTCATGCTAAGTCTCTTTTTTAATGTGAGACTATTTTTTGCTATTCTTTTGTTGATAAGGTTAGTCCTAGTAGGCTAGTATGTTTTTTTTGGGGAAATTTGGCAAGGTGTTTGCCTTACAAACACAAGGTGCAGGGTTTGAGTCTCACAAGGGATAATTGGCTAAGCTTAAAATGGCTCGCAAGGGCAGTTAGCTTAGTATGAACCTATGAACCTATGAACAACCTATGAATGGGTGCCATGGGATCTTTTACATCCACCTGAGCTACCACCAACACAGTTTTGACTCTGCTGTAGCAGACATTGTTAGTCCTAACTTTCAGTGCATGTAGGTGATATGATTATTTCTTATTCCACTACTTGCATGTCATTCTACAGTAGATGTATTCATACTGGATATTGCTTTCAGATACCAGGTGAGAGCTGCAGTTGGTGCATGTTTTAGTTTTTTGCTGCTTGGTGAACCACATCTTCTAGCATCCTTTTGTGGTTCCTTTTCTCATCTTCTGATCTGTGCAGCAATCATCTCACTTCTGTTCTGATTGTTGAGCTGCACCCACATTATCAATAAGTTGAAAATTCAGCGCTGGTTAATAGATTTAATCCCCTCCCTTAGGTTTCGGTACTCACCCCAGAATAGTTACAGGCAATTTGCTTTTATTTATATGAGTCTTTTACCTTTCTCACTACCCCATTTTTTTGTTTATCAAGATCAGTATCACAGAGCTCAGTGGGATTGCTTGTGATGTCTGTTCCCTGGAATGATTATTTCTGTTTCTTGATTGTTTTTACTCAGGACCCATTTCTTACCCAGTGCATTCTTGGATGTGAGCTTTGGATTTCCTACTTTATATGTTTTATAACATTGTCTTTTGAAGAAGAGGAATTATTTCCCCTATTCGTTTTGTGTAGGTTATTTAAACTATTCACATTTTGCTTAAGGAGGCTCTTCCTGCTTCCTTCCCTTTGTTCTGGAATAATCTACCCTTTTCTCTGGTTAAGAAAATTTCTTACATCCTCAAGAAAATCTTATGAACTAAGCTGTGCTTGGTAGCCACTGCCCCTCTTATAACCCATATCTGTGGGTTGAGACATATTTTCTTGGACTGTACATTTTGAAATTACAGCCTAACAGAGTTATAGTAATGTTTGGGGTATTTGGGATAATTTTTGGTAGTTAAAAGTACTTGTGTGTTCCTATTTGGTGGTCTTTCTTGAGCATTAATAAACCTCCAAGCAACTCTCTTTCCACTGGCCCAAATTTCCTTCTGGATGAGCACAAGCATAACATCACTCTCTACACCTCCTGTTGTAAATCCCTAATGAAAAGACTTGGCCTGCTCTCCATTTCTAATCTCCAAGACTTTTATTCAGTACTATTTAGCCTTGAAGTCATGTCACCATTCATAGTTTCTCAACACTTATCCTCATCAAGGTGTCTTTTCTCATGATACTGACTGACTATATCAAACCTTTTCAACAGGTTCCTCTACTTTAATTTTATTTCTCCCACTTCAAATAATCTGATACTCTAAACTCTTTCTAGCTATCCCTTTTGTTAGCTACAGCAGCAAACACAGATCCACCCTTTTTACATTCATTGTTTTCCATTGGTCACTATGCTTTCCACTCATTCACTGTGTGCCTGTTTTTCTGTTTTCTTCGTTCACTGGTTATTCATACTGTTACTCACTAGGTTTTATTGATGGAGTGTTTGGGCCTCCTCATTAAAGACTTTTATTTTTTATTGAAATAGAAGCATTTAAACCAGAGATTAGGAAGACATGGTGTCTGAAGAAGACTACAGCTGGCTTGCATTAAGTTATATGTGCATCAACACCTAGAAATTAAATTTTTTTTGTATTTTAATCCTTGTTCATTTGTTTGACTTGAACATAAAAGATCCTCAGTTTGTTTTTAGATCTCATGTTTCTATGTTGCAGTTATATTTTTAGATGTTGGACACTAATTCCAGCAATTCTACCACACAATGATTAGTCCTATCACAGATTTGGACTGTGCCATAGAGTGGAGACTGTCCATGCATGGTGTTTTATCAGGGGCAAGCCTACTGTACATCAGAGTGTATATGTTCCTTTAAGAGCTATTCCCGTCTATGGGCATGTGCATATAAGTACTGAGCATGTACAAGCAAGAGTGCCATTTTTGTAGTCAGCAGCTGAGATGTAAGCATGCATGTGTGTAGTAGTTATTCAGTTAGTTAGTTCATGTTTAATGTTAACATTCTTCATCCTGATGTGTTTGAATATAGTAAATTACTTAAACAAACACCCAGCCTCTTTGTCTTATTGAACACACACAAGATGAGTGACATGGTGTCAGAAGTGGGATGGAAACCAAAACTTCTTCTTCAAGACCATGAGGCAGGCAGTTACAGTTGGAGGAATAGACAGAAGTGGATCTTCCCTGCTCAAATGACTCGCAAACAGGTCAGAAAGACAAATCCAGAAACTTGTTTAAATTATTTTTTACTCAACAGATATAAAGCAAAGCATTCAGAATGTTCAAAATGACTTTATAATTAAACAGAATGTTTGAAACCGTGATCTATTGATATAAATACTCAAAATGCTTACAAAAGTGCTTGAAATAACTTCTGAATCACATAAAGTATATAAAGAAGAGAAACCAACCATATTTTTTCAATATGTGCTTCTGTTTCACATTAACCAAAGCTATTCAAAATATCTGAAGTGTGCAAAGTATTTGCAAGTGTGTGCAGTATTACAGTACATTTGGTTCACAGAATACAGTCATTTCAAAGAGTTTATGGTACAGTTGAATATTTTTTGAGTACCCGGTATATGTGTTTATCTGTGTGTGTGCATTTGAATATAGTTACAAGAGCATTTGGTAGCATGGCAGAAGGATTTTGCAGACCTGCTCCACTTGTATTTGATAATAATGTTGCTTAAAACTGGAGAGTGTTTGAGCAAGACTGATATTTTCATACAGGCTGTTTTTTCTGACAAAGACTCACATACAAAGGCATTTATTTATTCTGCTTAATTTAGCTGGATCAGAAGCTATTGAAAGGGAGCATTCATTTGTGTATGCCCCAACTGTGTATGCAGTTGAGGGGGAAGACTGCCATATTGTTGTACTGGCTGAAATGCGGGTAGACCGAGTGCTTAAAATGTAAATTTAGAGAAATGTGTAACTCTCAAATGAATATTACAATGAAAAGGCACATATTTTATACAAGAGATCAAAAGACTGGTGAAACTTTTGCAGCGTATATAACTGACTTGAGAAACAAGGCAAAAACGTGTAGATTTGGTGATTTTAGACATGACCTGATAAAAGACAGGCTTGTATGTGGTATTAAAGATGATACAGTGAGAAAGAGTTTGCTGTGAGACAGTGATTTAACTTTGAATAATGCCATAGAGATTTGTCAAATATATGAGTTCAAAGAAAAGCACACAACTATTCTTACAAATGAGAAAAGCATGCTTGTAGTGCCTTTCAGTGTTAATGTTGATAGTATGCAGCACAAGGTTAAAAGATACAGGGCCAAGGGTGTGGCAGCTTCATTAAAACCCAGAGCCTTCCTAGCAAGTTCCAGGGCAGCTCCAGTAAAATCCAGAACATTCACAGTGAAGCAGTCGGGTGAGTCAGGAAAACCCAGAGGGCTCATGATTGCTGCCAACTCTAACACTAACCATAAGCCAACAAAATTAGCCGCATTCAACACCGTAACAGGAACAGGCAAGCAAAAACTGAGGGTAATGCTACTCAGTGCTAGAAGTCTAAATCTCAAAATGCACTCATTCAAGGCACTCCTTAAAATGGAGAACATCAATATCTGTGCAGTGACTGCGACCTGGGTCAAGGCTCCAGAGAGCAACCCTGCACTACCAGGCTATAACTCATACCACACTTTTCGGCCATGTAACCTGGACCAAAACACCAAAGGAAGAGGTGTGTCCATATTCATTAAGGATATCCACAACTCCAGGCTAGTTGCTCAGCATAATGCATCTGAGGTTATCCAAGTGCAACTAACTCTGGGTAAAACTGCAACCCAAATTGTAGCTTGCTACAGGTCCCCCACCATGCCCCAGGATTCCCATTCCTCTTTTCTTGATGTACTGGAAAATATTAGGGTTCAACCAAACACCCTAATAATGGACAATTTCAACTACCCCACCATTAACTGGGAAAACTACTCGTGTACCAAATCCTTAGCTCAATGCTTTCTGGAATTCATAAACTACAATGCCCTGGATCAACTTATCCACACCTTCACCAGGAGCAACAATATCCTAGACCTAGTCATTACCAACATGAGTGACCAGTGTTCCACACCTGAAGTCAACTCCTTGCTGGTCCGATTTGACCATAAGTTAATCACCCTTGATATCCACATCCCTCCCCCACCCCCCATTAAGGAAACCATGGTAAAATATTTCTCCAAAGTCATCTTCATGCTTCTTAAGACAGAAGTGGTAAACTTCATGACACCCACGCAGATGGACAATACAGTTACAACTGCTGAATCCTACACAAATGCACTCTATAAGCATTTACACGAGTGCATGGATCGTGCTATACCAAACAGAACCAAGATGCTATCTTCCAAAAAAAGGAAGCCAATCTGGTGGTCCCCTGCCATAAACAAACTGTACAACAGAAGGAAGAAACTGTTGCAAAAGAGAGTAAAATCCCATGAGTGGAGGAGCTCCCTGGTCAGCCTCAGCAAGAAGCTGAGATCCTTTATAAGATCCTCCAAAGCTAACTACGAAAACAAAATTTCTACTAATTCTAAGGACAACCACAAAGCATTCTATAGCTATGTCAAGAATATCGATGGCAACACCCAGATCTGCTCTGAGTTACATCACAAAGGCACGAAAATTACAGAACCAACTGATATTGCCAACATCCTGGCAGATAGGGTCAGTGCTAACTTTACCCTCCCCTCACCCCCCGAAGGGCCCATATCTATACAGGAAGAATGCAGAGTCCCTGTAATCACAACTATTCAGGTAAAAGCTGCACTCTCTAAAGCCAAAAATACAGCATCCATGGGACCGGACAACATCCCAGGCTGCGTTTTACACGAACTTCAGAACGAACTGGCTCCCCACTTAAGCGCAATGTTCAATAATAGCCCTGCATCAGGCTTTGTGCCCACTGAATGGTGCACAGCAACAGTTATCCCACTCCACAAAGGGGGAGCCACCACTGATCCCGGGAACTATCGACCTATTAGCCTGATGAGCCTGTTCTGCAAGGCCATGGAATGTATCATCATGGAACTCATAAACAAAGACATTGGCAACCTCCAAACTCTGGATCCCATCCAGTTAGGGTTTGTGAAAGGCAGATCCTGCCTCCTGAACCTGATTGACTTCTTTGATGTAGTCACCAAAGCCTTAGATGAGGGTAAGGTGGTTCACACAGCCTATCTTGACCTCGCTAAGGCTTTCATCACCATCCCCCATTCTGGAATTATAGCTAAACTCACTAAACTAGGTATAAATCCCTACGTCACAAGATGGGTTGCCAACTGGCTCACTGACAGAACCCACACTGTAAAAGTTGCAGACTCCAAATCTGACCTCAAAGCAGTGACAAGTGGAGTACCACAGGGTTCCGTCCTGGGACCTCTCCTGTTTGATATCTACTTCCCTGAAGTACAGGCTAACATACAAGGCTTCTAGCTAATGAAGTTCGCAGATGACTGCAAACTAGGAGCGATAATCAAGTCCCCAAATGATGTGGACATCCTACAGAAGGACCTCGCTGAGACAGATGCCTGGTGTCAGAGCCATGGCCTCAAGCTCAATGCCAAAAAGTGCAGTGTCATCCCCTTTGGTAAAAACTCTGTACCCATGAACTACCACATAGGCAGCAATCTACTTAACATTGAATGTGTGATAAGAGACTTTGGGACCCAGGTGGACAGTAGTCTCTCCTTTGATAGTCACATCGCCACAGTAGTCAGGAAGTTCTTCTATGTGGCACACCTCATCATAAAAGGGTTCTCATGCAGGAAAAAAGGTGTCATTGTTCTCCTCTACTCAACACTCATTATACCCATTATAGAGTACAACGCCCCTTTTGGAATGTACCTCACAAGACATCTGCAGCAGCTGGAAAGGCCACAGAAGTACCTCACAAAGAGGATTACTGGCCTCAAACAAATTCCCTACACTTACCACCTCAAAAAACTCCAGCTTTACTCCGTAGCATATCGCCTACTCTGAGGTGATCTCTGCCTAATATATAAAACTATGTCAAACCCAGAGCTGTTGGACATGCTACACCTAAAGAAATCCCAATCCCTCTGAGCTACACGCTCTAGGGACCTAAACCTTGTCACCACAATAAACAGGACATGCTGGAGGGATAGATTCCTGTCCCAGAGACTTCCCATACTCTGGAACAGGCTACCCATCTATGTCAAGCAAAGTTCTTCATTAGCACTCTTCAAGAAAAATCTTGATGAGTGGATGGGAAATAGGAAATACACCCCGGAGATCACTTCTGTGTTTCTGCTCGACAGTGGCACAGGAAAATAACTTTCTTAGGTGGCGTAAGCCAGGGAACCTTGTTGGCTAGGCTTACGTAGGCCCTTGGGCCGATAGCCTAGTACCTACCTATGAACCTATGAACCTATTATCAAATTTTATTGTTAATTGTTATAATTGTGGGGGAGATCACCAGCCCAAATGAGAGAAGTGCTTAGCTTTTGGTCAGCAGTGCCACACATGTGAAAAGTGGAATAATTTCAAAAGGTTCTGTTAAAGGGGCACATTCTTTTATTAAAAGAAAGCATTCAAAGAGACAAGTTGATCAACTAGAAAGCTGCGACCCTACTTTTTATGTTGATGGTGTGTCACTGCTTCGTGAAACAGTCAATACAGTAGATCTGTGGGCAAAGAATGATGCATTTTGTACTATTCTAATTAACTCATTCACTCTGGAGCAGCTCAGAAAAAGCTGCCAGCTTAATTCCACCACAGGAACAACAGTGCAGACTGAGATCATTTTCAGAAAATTCATCTGTAATACCATACAGAAAACAAATAGCTCTTTAACTATAAAAGCTAGAGTAAAAATGTAAATGTGAAAGTTGTTGCTCAGACACTGACCTTTGCAACAGTGTAAATGTTGATAGTGCATATCAAAATCATTATTAAATATTTGGCTAGGAATGCTGATATTGTGCATATTTTTTACCTTTTTGGAAAAGCAAAGCACAATATCTTGGTCAATGTACCATGTAGACTCATACAATTTGTATTTAATTTGTTTGTATGAATGTCAGCTTTAAAATGATACCTTAACTATTAATGTGTGATGCTCCTTTTTGGCGATATTCACAGAAATATGATTAATATAATATTTCTCATAATTGATAAATAAACAAAGCATAATATCTCATCCTCTGTAACAGACAGAGACTACATATCAGTGTAGAAGTTGTGCATCTCAATGTCAGCTTCAAAATGAAGCATAATTTGTGTGATCACCATTCTCCCTTGCAAAGATATGGGCATAATAATGAGAAGTATTGGAAATGTATAATTTTCATAATCCTACAAGACTAAACAAACTGTGGTATCTGTACATGTGTACAGTGTGCAGACACAGTTCATTTACCCTGTTGTAAGGATTAACACAGTCTTCAAAATGAGGTATTACTTGGCACACTGTCATGTTCACTTGCAAAGTTATTTACCAAAATATGAAAAAAACATAATTTCCATAAGCTAAGTCCGAAACAAACTTTGATATCTGCACATGTGTACAACATACAGGCGCAGTTCTTTTACCATATTGGAGCTATGAATACTGTCTTCAAAATGAGGTATTACTTGGCACACTGACGTGTTCCTTTGCAAAGTTATTTACCAAAATATGAAATAAATCATAATTTTAATAACCTAAGTCCAAAAATTACTTTGATATCTGTACATGTGTACAACATACAGACACAGTTCATTTACCATGTTGTACAGAGTAACACTGTCTTCAAAGTGAGGTATTACTTGGCACACTGACATGTTCCCTTGCAAATTTATTTACCAAAATATGAAAAAAAATCATAATTTCCATATCCGCGTTGGAACTATGAATACTGTTTTCAAAAATGAGGTATTACTTAACACATTCAGATTCTCCCTTGCAAAGTTATTTACCAAACTATGAAAAAAATCATAATTTCCATAACCTGAGTCCTAAATAAACTGATATCCGTACATCTGTACAGCATTCAGACACAGTTCTTTTACCATGTAGACACATATCATTGTAAATATACACATTCTTGGTGTAGCCTACATACTGCTGAATGGGTACATGTAAATAGAAAAAACAAGGTCTCCTCTAGGACCCATATGACCACAATGGACTTTACTGTGTATCAAAAAAATTGTAAAAAATATAGAAAAAGTGGTGGGTGGTAACTTGAAATGACTCTGATAGTGGAACTGCAGTTATTGCTAATGAGCTAATGAGCTGCATTTCATCAATTGAAAGTATTGCATGCTCATATATATATATATATATATATAGGTGATAACTGCTGCACATAATCTGTTGAGTAGGTATTTATTATAATTTAGTAGAAATAGTATAACACTTAGATATCACTAAGCCCTTACTCCTACCACCTACATTCTGTACAGGACTGACAAAGACAGGAAAAATGGCCAAAAATATATGACAGCTGCATGCTCATAGTAGTCAGCAAGTAATAACCTTTACCTCACTCAGACGACTACTGGTTATATGCAGAAATGCAATAATACAAGCAGAAATGCCAAACTTATCTGGGTCATCCATGCACGAATTAGTCGAAAAAGTAGTAATTCAAGTTTTCTCCTAACCACCCCTCTGGTTACAATAACACACAGCACTGTTTGTTAGCCATCATTCCAACATTCCTTCAGACGTATGTATCATCACTTTTCCTCAATGTGCATATTGTTAACAGATAATAAAGGATTCCTGAAAGCTGGATACATAAACAAAAATTGTAATTATCATCAATGAAACCTGAACTACAGATAACCTATGCCTGTTACACCGTATGTGTAGTACAATATTCAAACAAATAGTTGAGCTGAGAGAGCATGGCATGGCACCTTGCAGTAAGCCAGTGAATCAGTTGTCTGTGTTGTGTAAACATAAGTGCCAAAATAACACAAATTGTTTTGCCCACCAATCAATTCAACAGTCTGACTATGTATGCACAAGCACTTCGCAGGTACACAAATTATTTCCCCTACCAACATCTTCATTAGTACATGTTTATACACATAGCCAAAATTGAAACATTCACCAAAATTACCCCTTCAGGAGAATGTTGACATATGCACAATCACCAAAAGTAAGTACATTATGAATATACATATATACCCATATACACATATGTATGTATGTATGTATGTATGTAGGTGTATGTATGTATATATATATATATATATATATATATATATATATCTATATATATACGGGTTCACTATAGAATCCCGAAATACTGAAATCCCGAATTTCAGTATTTCGAAATTCTATAGCGAAACATTGAAATACCGAAACCCCATAACCGCGAATTTTAAAACCGCGAAACTACAGTGCAAATACACCACACACATACACACAATTTCCCCCCACAATCATACAAACAATCCTACATTGAACACAAGCAGGGAGGCAAGACCCCCTGCGCCCCCCCATGTGGAGGGCTGCGCCTCCCACACACCCCCTACTTATATATATACTAACTCCGAGATCGCACAATGACACACACAAAGGTAACTCACACACACACATTTCACAGCCAAAACACACACTAACATACACTAAAGCCCCTAACCAAATCACTCATACATACTTACCTACACTTACACCTATGCATTAACACACCACAACATCAGAAGCTCCGAACTTCAGTATTTTGAGCTTCGGTATTATAATTTCAAAATACTGAAAGTCGGGATTTCAGTATTTCAAAGTTATATAGGGAACCCATAAATATATATATATATTGGAAGACAAAATCAGGGGGTTCAGAGGGTAGGTAGTTGAGGAAGAATAAAAACAAATGGAACACACAGATGGAACATTATGGTTAGTACATACCTTCTTTATCTGATGTTGTGTGAGTGTGCACAAGCACCAAAATGAAACTGAGCCCTTCCTGTCATCTAAACTATACACATCTCCCCGACTGTATTAGATTATATTCCCTGTAAGCAATGGACCAAACTTATGAACCAATAATGACAGCACTACACATTTCAAAACATTACAGGCATAAAAGGTCACTCAGACATCTGTCATTACAATCCACCAATAATCACTCAATAAGCACAATCTCTACAGAAATGAGAGTCATCTCAGTGAAACATGGTTCATACCATTTGAGGAACACAGGTGCTTCCCCAGGATCAGCTGTTTCCTCCCTTCCTAGGATGAACAAGCTGTTCCTATATATATATATATATATATATATATATATATATATATATATGTATATATATATATATATATATATATATATATATATATATATATATGTATGTATATATACATATACACATACTTATTAACTTGTATCTTCAATACTTCCTTGCATTTATATGCAGGGAGGACATGCAGACTCTGCACAGAAGCCATCCCAGCCGAGAATCCAACCAAACTGGTTAGAAATACCCCTACCAACAAACATATGCAGCTTCTTCCACGCATTCACACACAACCTTTCCACATGGGGTCAGGGTATCATTTCAACAGTGACAATTATGTTTAGCCAAAGTTCACAATACCTGGTGGCTAGCCCTGCCTATTTATTCTTTCCTATCACTCACTCTCATGCACGCACACACACACACACACACACACACACACACACACACACACACACACACACACACACACAGACACACACACACACACACACCTATGGCCAGTTTAGAGTACCCAATCCACCTACTGGTGGATTTGGAATGTGGGAGGAAACCACATCACCCAGAAAAAAATATACAAATACAGGAAAAACATGCAGACTTCGCACAGAAGGCACCCCGGATGAGAATCAAATGGCAGAACCTCTTGCTGCAAGGTGACACCGCTATCCACTGTGCCTCTGTACTGCCATCAAAACAGAATAGTTCAAATGTTTTGTAAGTGAACAGCTCATTTTACTGATTGTATAGTTTGTAGTTTTACGACTGTTATAGTGCACAAGGTTTTTCACGGGAGTCATGATGTTCCCCAATAACTACACTTTAGATATATCTCAAAACATGTCCTATTCCTTTCTCATTTCATATTGCACTTCATGTTTGTATTACTCTAACTCATCTTTAACTTCTTCAGGAACCACCTACAATTTTAACATAAATCACAATCATAAGTTAAATCTATACTTATTCAGTATTTCCACATTATATCTTATTAAACTGTAAATGTTTTTGTATTTTTGGAGCTTTTCTCTCTGGGCCTCCAACGAAAATAGACACCTACCAGGTCAAATTCTCCTGGTAATCCAGTGCCAGTAAATAAAACAAATAAAAATGTCATTGCAAATGTGCTCACAACTATGACTTGCCCAAACCTGCCAAATGGGTGGGGGTCCAACCTCATACACCATTACAGTTTTCAGACCAAACTACTCATAAAACAACAAAACATTACCAGATTAACCCTCACAAACCCTGATTAAACATAAAGCAGAAACAGTTTATAATGTTACAAGTGCAATAATGAACTACTAAATTCTCCATTACCCGTTAAAAGCAAGATATGAATAAGTCAAGTATTTGAAAGATGTGCCTGTTGGGAACTACAGAGAAGTGAAATGGAGGTTTACATTATCAAGAACAGACATTCAAGTAGATAACATTTTCACATCTGGAAAAGAAGATGGAGGTCCAACATTGGCAATGTTTCTAGCTTTGTTGTTGAAATTAGTTTATCTCTACACTAGGAACAGGAGAGACCAAACAGTCCGATAGAACTGAGTTCTGGCTGTGGTCTCCCAGATGGGAGGATACAAGACCCCTTGAATGAAGCAAGTCTAGATAGCCCCTTAAATGCACAGGGACAGAACCAGAAGTCACATTAACATGGGCCAATAAGGAGCTACAGGAATCATACTGGACTAGGAGCTGGGCTTTTTGAACTGCTTTACAAGTAAGAAGGACCAGAGACCATGCAAAAAGCAGACCATGTGACCCCCTCACTTATAAAATCTCTAACAATGATGCTGCCCCTCTTAATCTGCAGCAAGTGTACAAGAGGCCCGTAGCATCTGGAAAGGAAACTGTCTCAAGAATAGGCTGAGGATGTGAATGCTCCCCTAAAAGCACTGCATGCACCAGCAAGTCACTTCAACATAAGGGAAGGACATGTCAAGATTTTCTCAGCCATTTCCTTGTAACCAAACCTTGGGGGGGGGGCAAGCATTACCAAGCCATGCAAATTTAATTTTCAAATGAAAACACATTTTAAATGTTAAAACAGGATCTAAAAGTGCTCCTGTCCACTGACAACAATATAAGCGTTTACATTCAACATAATATTGCGACAGCAGAAACACCCATAAAAAATGTTCTCACGAACCTTAACCCTACTAAGGAACTTACATATACTACTCCTTACTATTACTATCATAGAAGCCCATACTGGAGAGTCAGCTAGGAGAACCCATCTTGCTGACGCTTTCGTGTCAGTCTTGCAAGGATTTTAAGAGGCACAACATTTTCCGGCACGCGACAGTTGAGCTCTGCATGGGGCAAAGTTCATAGCAACACAGCAACTGGTCGCATTTCAAACGAAAACCCTAAATTAAAAACGAGTTAGCCATAAATGAACACTGATATATGCCCCTTCTTCCTTAACCAAAATATACACAAAAACAAGGCCTATGGGATATGTTAGAATAAACAGAACTGCACACCCCTGCGGAAAGTCAAACTTACACGAAATATACTCAAAGACAAAACCGCACATTATAAAAACACTTAGATTTTACCTACCACATCTTGAAACATGCTGCTTCCTGACCTCTCACCATACAGGGCTTGACCCCCATGCCACGCAAGAATAGTTTGGAGCAAGGTAAAAAAAGCTGTAATACTTACAATTGCTTCCAAAAGCCTTAACCAATTCTAATGCATACAAATTACTGCAATAATATACTGCATATGCAACAAATCGCAAACTTTAAAGATAATGGAAACAAACTTAACAGCTAATATTTACCGCGTGCCATCCCATAGGTGATCTTACTACAGATCTGCTACTTGGTCCGTGAGGAGTTGAATATACAAAACTGCCATCTGGCGAATCTGAAATACACACTGTGTTATTGCGAACCGATTGGCATGCTAAATAGAGGGATCCAAGAGTATATTCCACCAAAGGCTGAAAAATAAAGGGAATATGTACTGTTGGACCCTCTATTTATGTGGATAGAAGACAGAAATATTAGGTCGGGAGTGGAGGTGACAAGTAGTTGCTTGGGCTCCCATTGGCTGTCACCACTTGCATGATGAAAGGCAAGATAAACCGGCTTGCAATTGAGATGAAAATACAGAGTACATTGCAAGCCAGTTTTCTCAGAAAAGTCAAATGTGAACACCATGAAAGTCCATGCTGGAGCTAAAGTTGAGAAAGTAATTGACTAATTTAAGTTACTTTTTCAATGCAGTAGTCAACAGTGGAGGTAAAATAAGAGGGCAAAGTTACTTGCGCTTGTGTAGAAGGCACTCGGGTGAAACAGCATGCAGTTACTGTCGTCTCACAGCTTACTCGGATGTAGTCACAGAGGCGCCATGAGATGGTAGTTGGGTTAATGAGTTGATGGGAGACTTGCAGTGCTCAAAGCTGATACTGGTTCAAAGTACAATGGCATGTCAGTAGAAATATTTGCCAATGAAAGAGCTAGTGAGAAGCTTGATCTGACAAAGTGTGCGAAGCTTGCTGCTTATGGTGGTAAAGAATTCCAAACTGAAGGTCAGTAGTGCTTTCATGTTACTCTGCTGGGAACAGCTATGACTTGCAAATTTACGTAGTGAAATGGCAACATGCAGTCATTGTTAGACCTCAGAGACAGTTTGAAAATGGGACAGCTTTCATTTAATGTAGAAGTCCACAATGTAAGCATGTGTAACAACAAACATTTCACACAAACTATTTTCTGACTATGCTGATCTTTTTAAAGATGAGTTAGGCAAACTCCCTGTTGTGTATGAAGTTAGGCCACAAGGTAAGCCCAGTTATCAGACCACCACAGAAAGTTCCAGTAGCCCAGCAAAGCAGAGTCAAAGCTGAGCTAGACAGAATGGTGCATCTAGGTGTAATTTGTCTAGTAGAAGAACCAACTGAATGGGTATCCTCCATGGTGGTAGCTCATAAGAAAAGCTCAGATGATATTAGAATATGTATTGATCAAAGAGACTTGAATGAAGCACTAAAACAACCTTATCTTCCAATGTGTACAGTCAAAGAAGTTGCTGCTCTTATGTGAAATGCCACTGTTTTAGATGCAAAAAGTTAATTTTGGCAAATTTTGCTTGACTGAAAATCTTCATTGCTAACCACTTTCAGTACACCATTTGGAAGGTATGATTTTTGAGAATGACATTTGGGATAAATTCTGCCAGTGAAGTCTTTCAACATGTGATGGAACAAATTTTTTCTGGCTATCCATGAGCTATTATAGTAGATGATATTCTTGTAGGAGGCAATGGTGACGTTGAACATGATGGAAACCCCAAGAAAGTTCTAGAAAGTGCTTGTGAAGTAAATCTTAAGCTAAATCTTCAGAAATGCAAATTCAAGCTACAAGAAGTTACTTATGTGGGTCATTTGTTTACCAGTTCAGGCATACGACCAGATCCTTCCAAGCAAACTGCAATTCTTGAGATGCCAGCTCCAGACAATGTCACTTCCTTACAACGTTTTCTTGGCATGATCAACTATTTGGGCAAGTTCATCCCAGATTTTAGTGAACTTTCCACACCGCTAAGAGAGCTGACATGCAAAGATGTAACCTGGTCCTGGTCAGAACAACACCAAAGAGCATTTGATGTCCTGAGTCAGAGAATTGCCAGTCCACCCACTTTAAGATATTATAATGTTCCCAAACTTGTAACTCTTTCTTGTGATGCTTTGAGGTTTGGTCTTGGTGAAGTCATTCTACAAGAGGGCAGACCAGTAGCCTATGCATCCAGAAGTCTAACCCAAACCGAGATGCAGTATGCCCAGTTAGCACTTGGCAATTGTGTTTGTATGTTCGGACTTCCATGATTATATTTATGACCAATCTATTCAAACTGAAACAGACCACCAACCTTTGGTCACTATTTTAAAAAAGCATATGCACACAGCTCCTGTGAGACGGCAATGCATGATGTTAAAATTGCAAAAGTACAATTTTCACTTGGTCTACACAAAAGACAATCTTCTTTAATTTGCTGATACTCTATCCAGATCACCCTAAAAAACCACTGAACAGCATGAAAATGAGAAACCTGATTTTGAAGTCCTGGAACTGAGAAATTTTTTTTTTCACATGTCTTGATGAGCTTAGAACTCACACGGCTTCAGATCCAATTCTCCAGAAGCTCAACCACTTTATCAGTCGAGGATGGCCATCAAAGCAATCTTGTTTACCACCAGATGTGCAGCAGTATTTTCCTTACAAAGCCGAGATTTTAATGGAAGATGGTATCATCATGAAAGGTCCAAAAGTGATTGTTCCACACTCCTTGCAACAAGAGTATATTAAAACCTTGCATCTACTAAACCACATCAGCAAAAAGAACCACTTCACCTAAGCCAGATTCCTGAGCTTCCTAGGTCGACAGTAGCTACAGAGATTTTTGAGTGGAATGGTCAACATTACTTAGTATTAGTAGACCCGTTCAAATTGGTTCAAGATTGACCTACTTCCTAATCTAACATGCAGTACTGCCCATGTTAGTCCGCACAAAGTCTTTTCTGACAATGGTGCACAGTTTACCAGTCAGCAGTTCAAACGATTTGCTGAAACATGGGAATTTATTCATATTACGAGTAGTCCTGAATACCCACAGTCAAATGGTCTGGGAGAACGTGCAGCTCAAAGTGTAAAACAGCTGTCGGAAAAATCTAAACGTGATAATACCAATATTTTCCTAAATCTCCTAAATCTCAGAAACGTACCCCGCGATAATCTTCTTGGTTCACCTGCACAGAGGTTAATGTCGAGGCAAACCAGAACCGCACTACCAATCAGTTAGAATACGCTGGTTGCAAGTGCAAAAAAAAACAACAAAGCAGTAAAAGCTCAACTCTTAAGGAAGCGTTTTGTTCCAAAAGTCCTACTGTGATAAAACCAGTAAACCTCTGATCATGAGGATGCACACAGCAAAAGGATTTGACCAACCAGGATTTGTGAAACAGTTGCATGAGGAACTGAGATCAAATATCGAGTCACAAGATGTGGAATTCAGGTGGAATCGGAAACATTTATTACTGATGTCCGAGCCAGTGCTGCAACATTTTGCTTATAACAGAGACTATAATTCTCAGAGTGATCTCTGTTCCAGAGAACATTTCATCATCTATTCGTGTTCCGGAAAGCATCCCTGAAAGTCCTCAAGAAGAACATTCCCCAGTGACTGTCCCTGTTGCTAAATCCAGTTTTAGTTATTACATTACAAGGTCAAGTCATATCTCAAGACCTACTCTCAAATACACAGTAATCTGGACATAATTGTTGTTGTTTGTATATAGTTGTATAATTTGCATGCTCATATGATTGTCATTGTTTATTTGCATGACTAACTAGTCAAAAGGGGAGGATGTAGATCAGAGTGTCTATGTTCCTTTAAAAGCTATTCCAGTCCATGGGCATTTGCATAGAAGTACTGAGCACGTGCAAACAAGAGTGCCATTTTGTTGTGAGCAACCGAGGTGTAAGCATGCATGTGATTAGTAGTCAATCATTTAGGTCATTTAAGTTTAATGTTACTGTTCTCCATCCTGATGTGTCTGTTTATAATAAACTACTTAAATGAACACCCAGCCTCATCGTCTTATTCAATATACACAAGATGAGTGAGACCTACCTGCAGTACCCCACCCCTAGATTTTAAATGTACCAATTCAGAGATCACATAAGAGTGATAAAAATGAGAAATTCCCTTATCTCACTCTCTGCCAGTCTTAGGAAAGATGCATACCACACTCAAATTAACAGTGCAAGTGAAGAGAACACATCTATTCACTTACACCGATAAAACACATCAGGCTGCACTTAGCCAAACTCTTGCAACTGAAGACAAGATGATCAGCTTTAATAATTGGCTCAAGTACTGGTGTCATTCTAAGGGGATCCAATGTCTGTCTGCCTGGGATGACATGTTGGACAAGCCACGCTGCTTCGCAAGGGACGGCTTGCACCTGTCACCACTGGGCTTCCAGATATTGGCTAAGGCTCTTGCCACCCCCATAGTGCCTTTTTTAGGCAAGGCTCAAAAGGCAAACCCACCTCCTTAGAAAACAAAAATGGAAAAAAACTAAGGGTAATGCTGCTCAACGCCAGAAGTCTAAATCTCAAGATGCAGGCACTCGATGCACTCCTCAGTATGGAGAACATCGACTTCTGTGCAGTAACTGAAACCTGGTTCAAGGCTCCTGAGAGCACCCCAGCGCTACCAGGCTATACCTTGTATCATGCGTTTTGGCCCCAAAACCCGGGCCGAACCACAAAGGGAAGGGGGAGTGTCCATATTCATTACAGACACCCACACCTCCAGGTTAGTAGCAACACATGAAGCATCGGAGACCATACAGGTGCAACTAACCATAGGCAAAACTGCTATACAACTGGTAGCATGTTACAGACCACCCTCCCAATCTCAGGAACCCCACTCAGCCTTCCTGAAGACATTGGATGATATGAATGTATCACAAAATACCATCATACTGGGAGACTTCAACTACCCTAACATAGATTGGGTACATTATTCTAGCCCTAACACCCTAGCCCAAAGGTTCCTGGAATTCATAAATTCAAATGCACTGGAACAATTAGTCACCTCTCCCACTAGGGGAGATAATATACTAGACCTGATCATCACAAACATGGGGACAAAATGCTCCACACCAGAGGTATACTTCTCACTAGTGAGATCTGACCACAAACTAATCACCCTGGATATACATATCCCACCTCCACCCCCAGCACAAAAGACAACAGTGAAAAACTTCTCAAAAGCAGACTTCACTCTTCTTAAGACTGAGATGATATCCTTTAAGCCCACTGGGCCAGTGGATACCATATCCCACAATGCTGAATCCTTCACAAATGCTTTCTATGGACATCTCCAAGAATGCATGGATCATGCAATCCCAAATAAATCCAAGTCCCTCTCCACCAAAGGCAAGCGTCCTGTCTGGTGGACCTCAGCCATTAACAAATTGTATAACAAAAGAAGGAAGCTACTGCACGTCAGAGCAAAATCCCATAAAGGGAAGACATCTCTGATCAACACTAGCAGAAAACTACTTTCTCTCATAAAAACATCCAAGGCCAACTTTGAGAGAAAAATCGCTAAGGACACTAAAGATAACCACAAAGCCTTCTTCAACTATGTTAGAAACCTGGGCAGAAACCCTCAGATATGCTCAGAGTTAGTTCACAACACCAAAAAATACACTGAACCCACAGATATTGCCAACATGCTGGCTGACAGGTTCAGTGCAAATTTCTCCCCTACCTCACCCCCAAAAGAAGAAATACTTATCCCAGCTGAATGTAATCTCCCTGTCATCTCAGATGTCCAGGTGAGAGCCGCCCTCAGCAAAGCTAAAAACACAGCATCAATGGGACCTGACGGTATCCCGGGTTGCGTGCTACGTGAACTCCAAGAGGAACTAAACCCGCACATAAAAATGCTATTTAACCTTAGCCTTACTACAGGATATGTACCTGAACACTGGCGTACAGCAACAGTGGTCCCACTCCACAAAGAGGGTACCTCTACAGACCCTGGGAACTACCGCCCCATAAGCTTAACCAGCCTGGTCTGCAAAGCTATGGAAAGAATCATTATGGAACTCATAAACAGAGACATTGGGGACCTACAGACACTTGACCCCACCCAGTTCGGCTTTGTAAAGGGCAGATCCTGCCTTTTGAACCTGGTTGACTTTTTCAAAACAGTCACTAGAGCCATTGACGAGGGCAAAGCAGTCCATACAGCCTACCTGGACTTGGCAAAGGCCTTCGACACAATACCCCACTCAGGCATCATAGATAAGCTCAACAGCTTAAATGTAAACCCTTATGTCACTAGATGGGTTGCAAACTGGCTAAAGGACAGAACCCATAAAGTTAAAATCACTGGAGTAATGTCAGACTCAAAGCCAGTCACAAGTGGTGCCCCACAGGGATCTGTCCTGGGACCCCTCTTGTTCGGCATTTATTTCTCAGATGTTAAAGCAAACATGGGAGGGTTGTGGCTGACAAAGTTTGCAAATGACTGCAAACTAGGCGCCATAGTCGATATACCAGCGGACACATACATCCTACAAAAAGGCCTCACAGAAACGGACAACTGGTGCCGGAGTCATGGCCTTAAACTAAATGCCAAAAAATGTATAGTCATCCCCTTTGGGAAAAACAAAGTACACACAAATTATCACATAGACAGCAACCCACTGAGTACGGAAAAAGTAATCAGAGACCTAGGGACCCAAGTCGACAGCGACCTCTCATTTGACACCCACATTGCCAAAGTGGTTAGAAAAACATTCTACCTTGCACACCTTATCATGAAGGGATTCACATCCAGATCCAAGGATGTCATTGTACCCCTATACTCCTCCCTCATCAGACCCATGATTGAGTACAATGCCCCATTTGGTATGTACCTCACATGGCATTTGCAACAGCTGGAGAGACCACAAAAGTACCTCACCAAGAGGATCAAGGGTCTCCAACATATGTCTTATTCTGCCAGACTAAAGAAACTCCAGCTCTATTCAGTAGCATACTGCCTGCTCAGAGGTGATCTCTGCCTGACGTACAAGGCCATGTCCAATCAGGAACTGATGGACATGCTCCACCTCAAAAAATCCAAATCCATCAGAACCGCGAGAGCTAAAGACTTAAACCTCAGCACAAATATGAATAGGACATGCTGGAGGGATAGATTCATAACCCAGAGGCTTCCCATGCTCTGGAACAAGATCCCAGTTCATGTTAGGCAGAACCCCTCACTGACTCTCTTCAAGAGAAATCTTGATGAGTGGATGGGAGATCGTAAGTTTACCCCAGGGGTCACATCTGTGTCACTGCTAGACAGGGGCACAGTAAACTAATTCTATTATATAAGGGGACCTTCACTGTGTCACTACTAGACAGAGGCACAGTATTCTAAATCTATTCTGTGCATTTTGTACCATTTTATGGGGTGGCGAAAGCCACATCACTATGGCTAGGCTTACAAATGCCCCAGGGCAGATAGCCTAGTACTAAACTATGAAACTATGAAACTATGAAGAGGAATCTTTGATATAATGTTGCAAAGTGACTTTCAACTAAATCAGGCTTGAGGAAATGAATGTAGCCTAAATATACATGTCCATATGCATGCACACACGCATATCTGCGTGCGCACACACACACACACACACACACACACACACACACACACACACACACACACACACACACACACACACGTCCGTGTAAATAATCAGCATACAGGGATTGTAGAAATGTGCGCATAATGTAATGACAACAGAAGTGTAAAAACTGTAAAAGAATATTGCAGCAAAGCCAAGTGATACTATAGTTCTATTTATCACTTGAAGGATGTTGATCTTCTTCCGCTGCGGCTTAAGACATTTGGACTTCTGCAAACCTGCAACCCTGGCAATTTACATTACTACAAAAAGTTTAGACCGCTTCCATTAGTGTATTTTTAGATGAATCTTCCCTGGAGTCCATGTTATAGCAGCTGATTCTTGTAAAATGTTATTCTAGGAGCTTGAGGTACATCATAGGGATTTCAAAACAAATCAAGGTTGATTAACAGCACTTCTGTGGATAAATGAATTATCCTGTTTTAGGTGATAGCCTGTCTTTTTCTCTGTAAAATTGCAGCACGTATAATGATGGTCCAATTTTGTTCAAATTGATGTTTGTATACTATATAGAATTAATGTTCGGTATATATGAGGTTTAAAAGTGCACATGTAGGTGTAAAATAGTTCAGGGCTATTCACTAGTCTGACAAGCAACACATTTCACGTGTGTGTGTACATGTGGGTGTCTCTGTATGTGTGTGTATGTGGGTCTGTGTGTGAGACACTGCAAGTGTGTGTGATGTGTGTAAGAAACAGATCTTGTAGAGTGCCACCACAAAATGGCAGGGCCACATGCCAGCATAGTACCAGTTAGTGTACCTCCTGTTCACTTGCTTCCCATAGCTCCACATTACTTTGAGGTATCCGTCTACCCTTCCTTATCTTTAATTAATAGGGTGCATTAAGATGGAGGGTAGTTCAGATGTAAACAGGTAGCTCATTTAGGACAAGCTTTTGTGACAAGTGAAATTTATAAATTAATTAAAGTCATTCAAAAGTCACAACATGAAAATAACTTACAAGGACAAACAACTTGTCTTTACTGACAACTCAAAACCATAAAAATGCAGGCTAACTACTACTGAGAAGTCAGCCAACTGTGATATTCTCTGTTTATGTGTAGTCAAAATGCATACTACAGCAAAACTGGCAACAGGACAAAGAATAAGCAGGTAGTGTGTTACAGACCAAACATTAATGTAAAAAGCACGTTTTCATAAAAATCATAATGGGTGCTTTAGAAACTTCAGAATTAGAAATGAAAAGTACTTGGTTTGATGTTTCAGGGTTAGTTGTCAAATGGTGACATTTAAAAGCAATAGTAGTTACAACATTAGACATTTTGCTGAACAAAATAAATAGGCATAGAGGTGGTAATGCTGTCACAGATGATTGCATTGGAATTAATAATCATGCATCCTATACAAAGAGACAAAGGAACTTAACAGAGAAGTTGCTTTTAGTAAAATATGAAAAGCCAGTGAGTTGTTCTGAAGGTGTGGTACAAAAGCTATGAATGTTCTCTCATAATCTTTGATGAATCACCTGAAGGAGTTTCAACCACTGACTAGTCAAAAGTCATCTGGAGTTTTAGAGGAAGAATACCTGTAGTCCTCCTAATGTGATAATTTCATGGGCGGGGGCCTTGGGGTTACTGGCCTCTTCCAACCCTTCAATCCCAGCTAATTAATCATTTAAATGCTTTTAAAACAGCAATAAAAGTGAATAAAAAATAAAAACGGTATATCACTGATGGTGCAGTTATTAATGCTGAAGTTACACTGAAAATAAAAATGAAGTATTTAAACAAAATACTGTATGTATTTTAAACTGCAATAGCAGTGATAAAAATTGAAGGTCACACCCTCTCGTAGGCATGTAAGAAATCCCAAGATACCCCCTAAGTTCCAAAGAAACAAAAAAACCTAAAGTGCACAAAACCAAAAAAAAATGTAAGAGAAAACAACAATGCGAGAACTAATGGTCTCATTAACAGGACTTCAGTATTAGTGCGGACTATTCAATAAATGGGACCGGGGTCTCGCCTCCTACAAGGATGACGTAATAAAAAAATATTAAAATAATGCACAGGAGCTCAGCAGTGCTCTAGCTTTTAAAACAGAAAAGAAGCGGAAAGAATCATGACTGAATAACAAACAAGCAGAGAAAAACAGAATTATTGCAATAATATCCATCTCTATCAGAACTGATTTGAAATACCATATGCTGTCTAAAAGAAATGTACTTAAATATGACACTAGAGATGTGCCAGAAAGAATGGCATATATAAAGAGCAGAGTAATTCACTTTACGTCTGTATATATATATATATATATATATATATATATATATATATATATATATATATATAATGTGTGTGTGTGTGTGTGTGTGTGTGTGTGTGTAGAGAGAGAGAGAGAGAGAAAAAAAACATTTAAATGGAAGGAAAAGAGGTGCTTTGTACTGAGTCAGGCAGCTGTGCTTCATTGGTAGATGTCTACCGTGTATTATTCACCTTGTCATTTTTCAGATGACACTGACTACGAATCTAAAATTAACAGTTCTGCCGTTGTGCATAAAATAAACCATTGTTCCATGGTTACAGAACAGAGAAAAGAAAAGACCGCAGCAGAACAGAGCAGAATTATAACCTGTCAGAGGGCATCAGTAGTGAATGTAATGCAATGCCGATATGTAATTAGATACTAACGTTTTAATTATTCAGGTCGAAAAAAATGAAAACATCTTCCATAAATTTTAATGTATATATATATGTATAATGTATATATATATATATATATATATATATATAAAAATACATACATGTGTGTGTATTTATATACATTACTCTATTTATGCATATACTTATATGGGTTCCATCGCATTGGTCGAGTGTATGTTTAGTTGACAGCTGTTTAGTTGACTGTTTATGATCAGCTAAACAGCTGGTGGATAGATGTCTAAGACAGAACAATGCTTGGGTTTGGAGAATATACCCTTACCTGTGTTTGTGCAATCTCAAAGTTAGTATATATAATTAGCAGGGGGTGCAGGGGGCTGCAAAAAAAGTTTTATTTATTTGTTTGATATATTTTTTTGCAGGACTGAGGCTGTTTATTGGCACATATATAGTTGCTTGATGATGTATGTGGTTTCAACGTAAAGACGTCAATATTCAGAATGTCTGCGAAGGTTGTATTCAATGTGCATGAATGTACAGTAGCTGTATATATAAATAGATAAATAGATCTAATATATCTATGTTATCTGTTATCTATTTGTCTATATATTTTTACTATCTTATCTGTTACCTATCATTCTGTTTTTATATTTTTACTATGTTTTGCTGTAGTGGTCCTCATATTTAGTTGGCATGAAGACATTGGGCACTTACAGTGGCATATGGCATTTTTCTGTAAACGAAGGAATGAAAGGGTAGTATTTTAGATATATATGTACTGCCTTGCTATTGCAGAGGTGCATAGCTGTGAAATTGTGTGCCATATAGTTTGGATACATCCAGCTAACTTACATACTGTAATTTCAAATGACTGTTGTAGTGCACAGTTATGAATGTACATATCATTTACTAAATGTGTAATAAATCATTCTGACTAGTAACTGTAGTACATTTATAACGCTCATCATTCATCATCATAACTCTACTGATGCTAATTTGAAGTATTACAAAAAATTTATCTTCAGAATGTCATCTGTACAGGAATATCTTATGATTACTGAGAAAGGTACAATTCTAGATTTATTTATTTTATTTTACATTTGTTGACCGGGAGTGTCTGATTGAGCTAAAGCCCATTTTCAGCAGAGGCCCGGGCAGAAAACCTCCATCATATGCCAAAAAAATCTATACATAACAGTAAAGAATATACTAGAAGTTACAAGTTGCAAACAGATGTTGACAAAAAACATAGAAAATACAATAAACAGATGGGTGAGCAACAGAAAAAATAGAGTAAGTAAATAATTTGTATGTTAAATATATAAGCTAATCTCAGGTTCAGTAAGCACTGTATAGCAATAGTTTGGGGGGTTGCATTAAGAATATTAGGTAATCTATGGTTCAGTAGGCTAAATATGAGGAAGGATTACAAGGTTTCATAATAAAACATAAATGCAAGTTATTCATGGCTGCAAGTTGTGCATGCTGATTTTTGTGAGAGTTTTTATTTTATTTTTATTTACATTTGTTTACCGGGAAAGTCCGACTGAACACAGGTCCTTTTTCAGCAGATACCCGGGGAGAAAAGCTCCACAGCATGTACATGATAAATAGAGATACAATGTTGCAGCAGTAGTAAACAACATTACAGGTTGTTGGCTTTACTACAATAACAAGATATTGATTATCAACAGTATATACAGTAAATGTTGCAAGTTAAGATAGTTTCTTGTCATTTATAATATTAGTAACAAAGTTGTCAGACAAGATTTTAAAGTATGTAAAGACAACTAGCTAATTCTCACTGTGGTTAGTAGTGGCGGTAGTATAGTTGGGTTAAGAGTCTAGGTGGGGGGGTAAAGGTGAGGGTGTTAGTCTGGATTAGAACAAGGACAAAGCCAGTGCAAATTTAAGTGGAATTTGAGCGCAGTCTTGAAAAGGCTGCTGGAAGGTAGAGTAGTTATGGAGGGTGGAAGATTGTTCCAAAGTTTAGATATGGTACATGAAAATATGGCTTCTTCTGCTGAGTTTTTGGGTTTGATAACAGTGAGTTGATTTTTGTTGCTTGATCTTAGGGGCCTAGTGGAGTGATAGGGTTGGAGAAGGGTTTGAAGGGAAAGGATGTTATGGGGGTGGTTAATAAGTTTATGAGCGATGGTGAATTGATTAAAGTGAAGGTGTTGTGGGAGTTCTAGCCAGTTTAGTTCTTTAAGGGAGATACAGTGATGGCTGCGGTAGGAGGTTCCAGTGGCAAATTTAGCAATTTTGTTGTAACAAGCATCCAGCTTGTGTAGGTCTGTCTGTCTAAGCTTGGTAAGTATGGGGGGGGTGTATAGACTAGGGTGGAGATTAGCTGGGAATTGGCTATGGAGATTCTAGCTGCCTTGGTTAGGAATTGGCAGCTTTGATATAATGCACCAAGTTTCTTGTGAACTTTTTTTATTGCGAGAGATATGTGGGTATCAAATCTAAGTTTGTTGTCTATTTCCACATCGAGTAATTTTGTGACTTCTGATATAGAGGTGATGGTATTGTCTTTGGTGAGAATGTTGAAGTGGGGGGGTGTTTTGGGTGGGTTTGGAAGGTTGGAACAGGAGAAGTTTTGTCTTACTTGGGTTGAGTAGGAGCAGAGCATTGGATAGCCAGCTTTCTACAGAAGAGAATGATTCCTGTGTGATTTGTTCTAGTTCTGGTAGAGTGGTGGCAGAGCAGATGAGAGTAGAGTTATCTTCGTACTGTATAAGAGATGCTTGTGTGGTGGCAGTATGTAGGTTGTTAGTGAAAAAGGAGAATAGCAGAGGGCCAAGGACAGACCCTTGGGAATCTCCAAGAGTAACTGGGAGGTGAGGTGATAGGTTATCGTCTCAGATTACTGATTTCTGGTGTCTGTGTAAATAGTTGTGGAACCAGTTGTAGGCTGATTGTGAGAAGGAGAGGTCGGGGAGAGTAGAGAGTACTAGTACTAGCTCATGAGATACTAGGATCAGAGGCCTTAGAGATCTAGAAATACAGCAGTAGAGAAGAGACCATTGTTTTTGTGATGAAGTATAATGTTGGTGAAGGAGAGCAGAGCGGAGGTAGGGCTGTGATATGGCCTGAAACCATGTTTGGTTTTGGAGAGGAGATTATTAGCTAGGAGGTAGTTGGAGACTTGGGTGTTGATACATTTTTCAAGTATCTTGGAGAGAGGGGAGAGGATAGCAATGAGGTGGTAATTGGTGAGGTCGGCGGAGGGAGTGCCTTTGTGGAGGGGAATGATGTGGGATATTTTCCATATCGAGGGAACATAGCCTTCTGTTATGGAACCATTGATTAGAATTGAAATTGGGTAGGCTAGTGTATCAGCTGCAATTTTCAAGTATTCATAGGGGAGGTTGTCAGCTGCGAGTTTGGTGGGTTTAAGTTTTGACAATAGTCTTTTTATGTTGGAGGTAGGTACTGAGGTGAAGAAGAAAAGAGGAGTGGGGGGTTTAGGGTTAGGCATTGGGAGGCTGTTGTAGGGAAGTGTTGTTTGTTTAGAAATGTTATAGTTTCAGTGAAGTATTTGTTAAAGGATTCAGCAATACTGCTGGAGGTCGGGGGAATAGACGGCTGGGGGTATCAACCTTCCCTGGGTGGAGGATATTGTTAATAGTGGACCAGAATTGCTTAGGGTTGTGGTTGGTAAAGTTTAGGGTGGCTTTATAGTAGAGGGATTTGTCTAATTTTATTTGCTTTTTGGCTTTATTGCACAGTTCAAGGAATGATTGCCTATCTGAGTTATTTTTTGTTAGTCACCAGTTCTCCCAGGCCTTATCTCTGGATTTCATTAGGGTTTTTATGGTCTTTTGTAACCATGGGGCACACCTGGATCTGACTTTGCCATTTCTTTCAAGAGCATGGATGTTTAGGATGGAGAGGAAGGTACTGTTGAAGAAGTGGACAGCCTCATCTAAGCTGAGGTATTTTAGTGGTGACCAGTTAATTTTTTGCTGGGAGGAAATGAAGGAATTGGGGTTGAAGTTGGACTTGTTCTGTATTTGCCTGTGGATAATGGGCTCAAGACTGTTTGTGTGGTGCCAAATTAGGAAAGTGGGGGAGTGGTCACTAAGACTGTCAGGTAAGCAGCCTGCTAGATAAGAGTGAGGGGGGGGGTTCATTGACTAGGATCCAGTCAAGTAACGTATGATTGTTAGGGTTTTTGTTGATTTGGGTAGGAGATTGGATGAGTTGAGTGAACCCATGGAGATTAAGGTGAATGGTTGGGAGATTGTTATTAGAGGATAGCCAGTTGATGTTAAAGTCACTGAGAATGATGGCTTCCTGAGGTAGAGATAGAGTAGCCTAGCTCAAGAGATTTTCTAGGGGTGTAATATTTTGCCTTGGTGGGAAATAGCATCCTATGCTATTGATTGTTTTGTTTGGGTTTAGTTTGAGATTGGCATAAAGGATTTCTTCATTGTTGTGGTGAGGGGCTTATGTGTTCAGGAGGTGAATATTGACGTGGTATTTAAATATCAGTGCTACACCACCTCTTTTTTTGGACAATCTGTCTGTGCGAAGGATGTTGTATTTAGGTGGAAGTATTTCCTCACTTTTGATGTGAGGTTTGAGCCAGGTTTCATTTAGGAAGAGAATATCTGGGGAATATATGCTTATGCTGGCATGTAGTTCTTGGATTTTATTGCATATGGTTCTGATGTTTAGGGACATTATAAGTAGGTCTGTTGTTTTTTTGTTTGCTAGGGGTTGAGTTGTGGGAGGGTTGCTTGGACTAGGGTTTGTGGTTGGGTTGGGTTTGGGAAGACCAGGGTTTGGATGGATGTCTCCAGTGATGACTAGTTTATAGAGGGTGTTTAGGATATGTTTTATATACATAGTAAATTGCTTATGGTTTCTTAGGGATATTTTATTTTTCAATGTGTTAGGTGTTTGGTAATGGAGTGTGTGTAATGGGAGGATGTTTTTGGTGGCAGCGGTTGTGTAGTTATAGTTTAAATGTTTGACAGAAGGTGTTGAGAGACTACAGTGGAAGTTGTTGAGGTATGTGACTGTGGAACCTTGGTAGGATGTAATGTGAGCTAGAACTACGCAGGTTAGGATTGTTATTATATTAGGTAGTAGCATGATTGTGTTGGATGTAGGAGGAGGGGGTGACCAGTGATGTAGCCTAATTGGTGGTAATTAGGGGTGGGGTTAAGGCTAAGAATAAATGTAGAGGTATTGGGGTGGGTGGGAATAGGGGGCAGGGAGAGAAGCAAAGTGAGAAAGTGAAAGAGTAATGAACGGGTAGGTGGATGTCAGGGAGGATGCATACATTGGCAGATCCAGTGTTTTTTAAGGTAGTATTTGGTGGCTAATTTGAATTTTTCGGGGTGGGTTAGGTTCTTTATTTCGAGTGGAAGTTTGTTTCATTCAATAGAAGGGTGGTAGCTATGTAAGTTGCATCTTGTCCTGGATTTTGGTTTGTGGACATTTAATAGGTCTTGGGAAGCAATTCAGAGATGTCTGGTAGGGGAATAGTGGGAGATGAGGGGTGACATATGAGGTAGTTCGAGCCAGTTCAGGTGTTTTAAGGAGAGACAGTGGTGGGATTTATATGGTTGTTGTGTTGCGAATTGAGCAATGTTATGGTAGGTTAATTCTAATTTGGTTAGTAGGGTAGTGTTCAAATTTGTCATTATTTGGGAACAATATGTTAGGCAGGGTATATATTAATACACCATATTATTATATTATATAATATATATTATATATATTATATAATATAATAATATATATTAGATATAAATATATATATATATATATATATATATATATATATATTATATAATGCACTTGTTTTTAATCATTTTAATTTAATTGCATTTTTTAAACTGTTTGGTCTAACATTGCTACATACTCAAGTGTGCTAGCTTGCACTGCATTTGAATTGTTTTTACTGCTGTTTTAGCAATTTTTCTGTATGTATATATATATATATATATATATATATATATATATATATATATATGTATATATATATATATATATATATATATATATATATATATATATATGTATATATATATATATATATATATATATATATATATATATACCTTTCCTGTAACTAGTGTAGTCCAGATTCAGACTTGCTGTATCCAGGACTGTATGTAAGCTTCTGAGCCCCCCCCCCAAGCTTTCTGTGTTAGAGGGAAGCCTACTAGCTTATCAGTGGGAGTGGTAAGCACTAGGTAACCTATCTATTACATAAGCACTAGGTAACCTATCTATTACATAAGGAGTGGTTCTGGCTCAGAAATTGTAGTTATTGGCCGTTTCGGCAGTTTTTCCATCTCTCTCAACTTTCTTATTTAAAAGCCGGCATTTGCTCTTGTTTCCCCCCTTTCCTGTAACTAGTTTAGTCCAGATACAGATTCTTAGTTTTATCACTTGAATTTGCTTATTCGTGATTAGCACTTGTTCAGAACTTGTAAGCACTAAATAAACTACTAATTACTACAGCACTCAACCTTCCTCATTACCTAGAGGAAAACAGTTTTGGTACTTACTTTCCTCACTTGCATAGAGAAAAACAGCTCTTGTACTCACTTTCCTCACTTATCTGGAGGAAAATAGTTTTTTATTCAGGCATGTCCACGGGTCAGCACCCAGTGTTCTCTCCTGTCTATCTGATGAACCTGGGCATCTTGGGGCAATGTAGAAATTGCCTCATGTACACACACAACCCTCTCCTCCTACCCACCCAACACTACAACCTGTGAGAGATGCACCTATCTAGCCAAACTGGAGGTAAAGCTCTCTCCAATCAAGACTGAACTTGATAGTCAAGAGGAGAAGGTAAACACTTGCATCACACCACACTCATTACATAGTCTCACTTAATCTACACCACCAAAATCCACACATAGAAACACAAAAACATTTGCGGAGGCTCTCAGTAATACTCTGTCTAAGCAATAGAGACCTCCAAAGCAGAAACGCAAGCAACCTCCATCCCCCAACACAATCCAAATGACACATAGCCCGCAGACTCAGTGTGCCACTCAACCACAGCCAATAAGGCAAAACAACGTACCCAACACACTTGTCATAGGTGACTCTATAGTCAGGCACACTGATGTCCCACTCACCAGGCTAAACAAGGAGAAGGTTACTGTCAGCTGCCTGTCGGGTGCCAGGATCCGCCACATAACCCACACACTCAGGTCACTCCACAACAAGTACAAATATGACTATGTCATTGTCCATGTTGGTGTGAATGACCTGAGACGTACCTCCCTGGACTACATGAAAAGAGACATGGAAGAGCTCTCCGATCTTGTAGCCCAGGCAGGTATGACTTTAGCCCTGAGTAGCATTCTACCATCACCCAGAATGATGCCGCAGTACAAGGACAAAATGATTGCCTTCAACAATTGGCTAAGCCTCTGGTGCCATTCTAAAGGGATCCAGTATCTGTCTGCCTGGGATGGCATGGTCGACAGATGACGATGCTTTGCCAGAGATGGCCTGCATCAGTCACCCCTGGGATTCCGGATACTAGCTAAGGTTCTTGCCACCCCTATAGTGCCTTTTTTAGACAAGGTTCAAATGACAAATTCACCACCATAACAGGAGCAGGCAAGCAAAAACTGAGGGTGATGCTACTCGATGCTAGAAGTCTAAATTTCAAAATGCACTCACTGGAGCCACTCCTTAAAATGGAAACATCGATATCTGTGCAGTGACTTGAGATCTGGTTCAAGGCTCCAGAGAGCACCCCTGCACTACCAGGCTATAACTCATACCACACTTTTCGGCCATGTAACCTGGACCGGAACACCAAAGGCAGAGGTCTGTCCATATTCATTAAGGATATCCACACCTCCAGGCTATTTGCTCAGCATAATGCAGCCGAGGTTATCTAAGTGCAACTAACTCTGGGCAAAACTGCAATCCAAATTGTAGCTTGCTACAGATCACCCACCATGCCCCAGGATTCCCACTCCTCTTTTCTTGATGTACTGGAAAATATTAGGATTCAACCAAACACCCTAATAGCTTCATAGGTTCATAGGTTCATAGGTAGATACTAGGCTATTGGCCCTGGGGCCTATATAAGCCTAGCCAAAGGTACCCTGGCTTTCGCCACCCAAGAAAATTATTTTCCTGTGCCACTGTCGAGCAGAGCCACAGAAGTGATCCCCAGGGTGAATTTCTTATCTCCCATCCAATCATCAAGATTTTCCTTGAAGAGTGCTAATGAGGAGCTTTGTTTGATATAGATAGGTAGTTTGTTCCAGAGTATGGGAAGTCTCTAGGATAGGAATCTATCCCTCCAGCATGTTCTGTTTATTGTGGTGACGAGGTTTAGGTCCCTAGAGCATGTAGCTCATATGGACTGGGATTTCTTTAAGTGGAGCATGTCTAAAAGCTCTGGGTCTGACATAGCTTTGTGTGTTAAGCAGAGATCACCTCTGAGTAGGCGATATGCAACGGAGTAAAGCTGCAGTTTTTTGAGACGGTCTGCATAGGGCATCTCTTTGAGGCCAGTAATCCTCTTTGTGAGGTATTTCTGTGGCCTTTCCAGTTGTTGTACATGTCTTGTGAGGTACATACCAAAAGGGGCATTGTACTCTATAATGGGTGTAATGAGTGATCATTAGAGGGGAGCAATGACCTCTTTTTTCCTGGATAAGAAACCTTTTGTGATGAGGTGTGCCACATAGAAGGATTTCCTGACTACTGTGGTGATGTGATTATCAAAGGAGAGACTACTGTACACCTAAGTCCTAAGGTCTCTTATCACACTTTCAGTGTTAAGTAGACTACCATCTATGTGGTAGTTCATAGGTACTGAGTTTTTACCAAAAGGAATGACAATGCACTTTTTGGCATTGAGCTTGAGGCCATGGCTTTGACACCAGGCATCTGTCTCAGCATGGCCCTTTTGTAGGATGTCCACATCTTTTGGAGTTTTGAATATGGCTCCTAGTTTGCAGTCATCTGCGAACTTCATTAGCCAAATACCTTCTGTGTTGGCCTGTACTTCAGAGAAGTAGATACCAAACAGGAGAGGACCCAGGACTGAACCCTGTGGTACTCCACTTGTCACTGGTCTGAAGCTGGATTTGGAGTCTGTTACTTTCACAGTGTGGGTTCTGTCAGAGCCAGTTGGCAACCCATCTTATGACATAGGGGGTTTATACCTAGTTTAGTGAGTTTATCTATAATTCCAGAGTGGGGGATGGTGTCAAAAGCCTTGGCGAGAACTAGATAGGCTGTGTGAACCACCTTACCCTCATCTACAGCTTTGGTGACTGCTTCAAAGAAGTCTATCAGGTTTAGGAGACATGATCTGCCTTTTACAAACTCAAACTGGGTGGGGTCCTGAGTTTGGAGATTACCAATGTCATTGTTTACAAGTTCCATGATGATACGCTCCATAGCCTTGCAGACCAGGCTCATTAGGCTAATGGGGCAGTAGTTTCTGGGGTCTGTGGTGGCTCCCCCTTTGTGGAGTGGGATAACTGTCGCTGTGTGCCATTCAGTGGGCACATAGCCTGAGGTGAGGCTATGATTGAACATGGTACTTAGGTGGGGGGCCAGTTCGTTCTGTAGTTCATGTAGAACACAGCCTGGGATGTCGTCAGGTCCCACGGATGCTGTGTTCCTGGCTTTGGATAGTGTGTTTTTTACCTGTGCAGCTCTGATTACAGGAACTTTGCATTCTTCTTGTATAGAGATGGGCCCTTTAGGGGATGACAGAGGGGTAAAGTTAGCACTGAACCTATCTGCCCGGATGTTGGCAATATCCGTTGGTTCTGTATATTTAGTGCCTTTGTGCTGTAACTCAGAGCAGATCTGAGTGTTGCCATTGAGATTCTTGATATAGCTATAGAATGCTTTGTGGTTGTCTTTAGAGTCAGTGGCAATGTTGTTTTCATACCTAGCTTTGGAGGATTTTATGAGGGATCTCAGCTTCTTACTGTAGCCGACCAGGGAGTTTCTCCAATCATGGGATTTTACTCTTTTTTGTAACAGTTTCTTTCTTCTGTTGTAGAGTTTGTTCATGGCAGGGGACCACCAGATTGGCTTCCTTTTTTTGGAGGATAGCATCTTGGTTCTGTTAGGGATTGCACAATCCATGCACTCATGTAAGTGCTTATAAAGTGCATTTGTGTAGGATTCAGCAGTCATACCTCTATTGTCCATCAGCATGGGTGTTGTGAAGCTTGCCACTTCTGTCTTAAGAAGCGTGAAGTTGGCTTTGGAGAAATTTTTTACTGTGGTTTCCCTAATGGGGGGTGGGGGTGCGATGTGGATGTCTAGGGTGATTAGCTTATGGTCGGATCTGACCAATGAGGAATTGACCTCTGGTGTGGAGCACCGGTTGCCCATGTTGGTAATAACCAGGTCTAGGATATTGCTGCCCCTGGTGAGGGTGTGGATAAGTTGATCCATGGCATTTGAATTAATGAATTCCAGAAAATGTTGAGCACAAGAGTTGGTACATGAGTAGTTTTCCCAGTTAATGGTAGGGTTGTTGAAATCACCCATTATTAGGGTGTTAGGTTGTACCCTAATGTTTTCCAGTGTATTAAGAAATGAGGAGTGGGAATCCTGGGGCATGGTGGAGAATCTGTAGCAAGCTACAATTTGGATTGCAGTCTTGCCCAGAGTTAGTTGCACTTGGATAATCTCAGATGCATTATGCTGTGCAACAAGCCTGGAGGTGTGGATATTCTTAATGAATATGGACACGCCTCTGCCTTTAGTGTTTCGGTCCAGGTTAGGTGGCCGAAAGGTGTGGTATGAATTATAGCCTGGTAATATAGGGGTACTCTCTGGAGCCTTGAACCAGGTCTCTGTCACTGCACAAATGTCGATGTTCTCCATTTTAAGGAGTGCCTCGAGAGGGTGCATTTTGAGGTTTAGACTTCTAGCATTGAGTAGCAATATCCTCAGATTCTTCTTGCCTGTACCTGTTAGGGTGGTAAATTTGTTATTTGAACCTTGCCTAAAAAAGGCACTATAGGGGTGGCTAGAGTCTTAGCCAGTATCCAGAATCCCAGGGGCGACAGGTGCAGGCATTCTCTGGCAAAGCATCGTGGCTTGTCGATCATGTCATCCCAGGCAGACAGATACTGGATCTCCATGACACCAGAAGCTTAGCCAATTGTTGAAGTCAATCATTTTGTCCTTGTACTGTGGTATCATTCTGGGTTATGGCAGGATGCTACTCAGGGCTAGGGTCATACCTGCCTAGGATACAAGATCGGACAGCTCTTCCATGTCCCTTTTCATGTAGTCCAAGGAGGTACATCTCAGGTCATTCACACCAACATGGACAATGACAGAGTCATATTTGTACTTGTTGTGGAGTGACCTGAGTGCATGCTTTATGTGGCGGATCCTGGCACCCGACAGGCAGCTGACAGTAACTTTCTCCTTGTTTAGCCTGGTGAGTGGAACATCAGTGTGCCTGACTATAGAGTCACCTATGACTAGAGTGTTGGGTATGTTGTTATGCCTTATGTGCTGTAGTTGAGTGGCACACTGAGTTTGTGGTCTATGTGCCATTTGGGTTGTGATGGGGGGGTGGAGGTTGCTTGTGTTTCTGCTTTGGAGGTCCCTGTTGCTTGGGCAGGTTTTTACTGAGAGCCTCCACGAATGGAGGTGTGTGTTTTGTGTTTCTATGTGTGTGTTTTGGTGGTGTAGGTTTTGAGTGTGGTGTGGTGCAAGTGTTTACTTTCTCATTTTCACTGTCTAGTCCAGTCTTGGGTGAAGAGAGCTTTGCTTCCAGTTTGGCTATATAAGTGCATCTCTTACAGGTTGTAGTGTTGGGTTGTAGGAGGAGAGGGTTGTCTGTATACATGAGGCAATTACTGCATTGCCCCAAAATGCCTAGATTCATCAGGTAGACAGGAGAAAACACTGGGGGCTGACCCTTAGACATGCCTGGATAGGTGCTTATTTGTTAAGTACTAGAAACTGTTTTCCCCTAGACAGTGAGGAAAGTTGAATGTTGTAGTAATTTGTAGCTTATTTAGTGCTTACAATAAGTTCTGAACAAGTGCTGAAACAAAAAACTGGCCAGTTCTAAGAAACAATTAAGCTAGAAGGCTTCCCTCCAACACAGAAAGGCTTGGGCCCTAGAAGCCTACAAATAGTCCTGGACACAGAAAATCTATACCCAGGCTAGACTACCCACAGGAAAGGCAGGAAACATGCTTAGAAAAAGGTGTTTTTTTTTTTTTTTTTTTTTTTTTTTTTAGTGGAAAGACAGAAAGGAGTAGCAGAAACTAAGCTGCTTGGCCTTCTCAAATGTTCTCCCTGTACTGGGTGATGAGGTAATGACACTAGACTGGGAGGAGGGTCCCAGATCAAATTTACACTAGGGGCGGGCAACTGCAAAGCCACCAACTATAAAAACACTATACCAACAGGGAGGGAGGATGGGAAACAAACTGCAGAAATGTTTCTCACAGCTGAAAAGCAGCAGTGAGCCTTTAAATGAAAGTTTTAAACAGCTAAAGGAGCCTCTAGAAAAAAAGAGTGTAACTACAACAAGTTATCAGAAACAAACAACCCAACAGATGCTTAATAAATGTGGACAATTTCCAGTTAATACCTCACACACAGTGAAACTAGCTAGAAAAATACACAGTACACAAAGTGCTATAAATAACAAAGAAATAAAGAACAAAATAAACAAAAAACAGAATACTTAATGTTATATATTATAGCTCCGAGTTTGCTGAGTGTCCTTCCTTCGATTAGCTCAGTGTGAAATGGCAGAACACTGACAACTGAACTTCTTAGGTAACAGAAAGTTGAAACCTGAGACAGCTTTTAAGAAAGAAATCTCAAAAGATTCAACTACCCCACCATTATCCGGGAAAACTACTCATATACCAACTCCTTCGCTCAACACTTTCTGGAATTCATAAACTCCAGTGCCCTGGATCAGCTTATCCACACCCCCACCAGAGGCAAAAATATCCTAGATTAAGTCATTACCAACATGAGTGACTGGTGTTCCACACCTGAAGTCAACGCCTCATTGGTCTGATCCGACCATAAGCATATTACCCTAGATATCCACATCCTGCCCCCACCCCCCACTAAGGAAACCATGGTAAAAAATTTCTCCAAAGCCAACTTCATGCTACTTAAGACAGAAGTGGTGAACTTCATGACACCCATGCAGATAGACAATATAGTTACGACTACTGAATCCTACACAATTGCACTTTATAAGCACTTACATGAGTGCATGGATCGTGCTATCCCAAACAGAACCAAGACACTATCCCAAAATAAAGGAAGCCAATCTGGTGGTCCCCTGCCATAAACAAACTGTACAACAGAAAGAAGAAACTGTTGCAAAAGAGAGTAAAATCCCATGAGTGGAAGAGCTCCCTGGTCAGCCTCAGTAAGAAGCTGTGATCCCTGATAAAATCCTTCAAAGCTAGTTACAAAAACAAAATCGCCACTGATTCTAAAGACAACCATAAAGCATTCTATAGCTATGTCAAGAATCTCAATGGCAACACTCAGATCTGATCTGAGTTACAGCACAATGGCACTAAATATACAGACCTAATTGATATTGCCAACATCTGGGCAGATAGGTTCCATGCTAACTTTACCCACCCCTCACCCCCTAAAGAGCCCATCTCTATACCAGAAGAATGCAAAGTTCCTGTAATCACAGCTGCACAGGTAAAAACCACACTCGCCAAAGCCAAGAACACAGCATCCGTGGGACCAGACAACATCCCAGGCTGCATTCTACACGAACTACAGAACGAACTGGCACCCCACCTAAGTACCATATTCAATCATAGCCTCACCTTAGGCTTTGTGCCTGCTGAATGGCACACAGCGATGGTTATCCCACTCCACAAGGTGGGAGCCACCACGGACCCCGGGAACTACCGCCCCGTTTGTCTGACGAGCCTGGTCTGCAAGGCCATGGAATGTGTTATCATGGAACTTATAAACAAAGACATTGGTAATTTCCAAACTCTGGACCCCACCCAGTTCGGGTTTGTAAAAGGCAGATCATGTCTCTTAAACCTGATAGACTTCTTTGAAGCAGTCTCCAAAGCCATTGACAAGGTTAAGGTGGTTCACACAGCCTATCTAGATCTTGCCAAGGCTTTTGACACCATCCCCCACTCTGGATTTATAGATAAACTCACTAAACTAGGTATAAATCCTTATGTCACAAGATGGGTGGCCAACTGGGTTACTGACAGAACTCACACTGTGAAAATAGCAGACTCCAAATCCGACTTCAGACCATTAACAAGTGGAGTACCACAGGGTTCAGTCCTGGGTTCTCTCCTGTTTGGTATCTACTTCTCTGAAGTACAGGCTAACACAGAAGGTCTTTGGCTAATGAATTTCACAGATGACTGCAAACTAGGAGCCATAATCAAAACTCCTAATGATGTGGACATCCTAGAAAAGGGCCTCACTGAGACAGATGCCTGGTGTCCCAGCCATGGCCTCAAGCTCAATGCCAAAAAGTGCATTGTCATCCCCTTTGGTAAAAACTCTTTATCCATGAACTACAACATAGGCGGTAGTATACTTAACACTGAAAGTGTGATAAGAGACCTTGGGGCATAGGTGGACAGTAGTCTCTCCTTTGATAATCACATCACCACAGTAGTCAGGGCATCCTTCTACGTGGCACACCTCAAGACAAAAGGTTTCTCATCCAGAAAAAAAGAGGTTATTGTTCCCCTCTACTCATCACTCATTAGACCCATTATAGAATACAAAGCCTCTTTTGGTATGTACCTCACAAGACATCTACAACAACTGGAAAGGCTGCAGAAATACCTCACAAAGAGGATTACAGGCCTCAAACAGATGCCCTACGCAGACCGTCTCAAAAAACTCCAGCTTTACTCCGTCACATATTGCCTACTCAGAGGTGATCTCTGCCTAACATACAAAGCTATGTCAAACCCAGAGCTGTTGGACATGTTCCACTTAACGAAATCCCAATCCCTCCAAGCTACATGCTCTAGGGACCTAAACCTTGTCACCACAATAAACAGGACATGCTGGAGGGATAGATTCCTGTCCCAGAGACTTTCCATACTCTGGAACAGACTACCTATCTATATCAAACAAAGCTCCTCATTAGCACTCTTCAAGAAAAATCTTGATGACTGGATGGGAAATAGGAAATTCACCCCAGGATCACCTCTGTGGCTCTGCTCAGTAGTGGCACAGGAAAATAATTTTCTTGGGTGGCAAAAGCCAGGGTACCTTTTTGGCTGGGCTTGTATAGGCCCCAGGGCTGATAGCCAAGTACCTACCTATGAACCTATATAATATATATTAAATATAATATTAATAGGGTATATAATAATATGCAGATATTGGCGGGATACAATGAGTGCCACACTTGTCTGCAGTGCGACCTTTCTATACACAGAGCAGTAGGAGTGATAAGAATTATGCAGTATAAACCAGTCAGTGTGCTCATTGTAAATCCAGTATTATGCATATGAATTAGCTGGGTAGCCATGTTGAAAATAATTGTCATTGCTGTGACTGACTAACAAACTGTTATTAAATGCTACAAATTCTTCCCTTTAAGTGCTGTTGCTGTCTGAATATATGAAAATTACATTAAGACAACAACAGCTCTTAAAATATTCTTCTTCTACTTTTGGCTTTTCCCGGTTAGGGGTCATCACAACAGATCACCTGTCCACTCATGATTGGCAATGCAGTTTTACAGTGTCGAGTTGCCAGCCTGGCACCCGACCTTCCACACGCACTCACACCTAGGGCCAATTTAGAGTGTCCAATCCACCTATAGCATGTCTTTGGGATGTGGGAGGAAACTGGAACACCCAGAGGAAACCCATGCAACCACAGGGAGGACATGCAGACTCTGCACAGAAGGCACCCAAGCCGAGGATTGAACCGGGAAACCTCTTACTGTGAGGCAGCAATGCTAATCGCTGCACCTCTGTGGCCACCCATAACAACAGCTCTTAAAGTAAAGAACAAAAAAGAGCACCCATGACTGTATGCAGTTTGGAAGCCAGTAATTGTGGGGCCCAATCTCGATCATTTTGGTGGCCCCTCCATCTACTGCCCTAGGTCCCTTCTACTTGCTTGCCTGCTGGAGTTAAGATTATATCAGATTAGGTACCAGGGAAACATGGTAATACTGTATATTAATACAAAACAATAAATTTGTGTTCTAGGTTATACTTTTATTAAAAATAATATCAACCAAAAGCAGACTATAACCTATCTTGGTAAGTTATGTAGACTATAATCTATCATGGTAAGTTATGTAGACTATAACCTATCTTGGGATGTTAAGTAGTCTATACCCACCAGCATTTTTGGTAGAGGCTGGGGACAGTATTAAGCAAACCTTCCTACTCTGAAGTAAGATTATCTGAAACATGAAACTTGATAGAATCTTCTGACTCTTGCCTACTATAACCAATATTTTCACATGCTGGGAAATGCAGGTCAAATGAATTAGTGGAATCTTGCAAGAAAGGTGCAGCAAAACTTGAGTCTTCACTGTGTAATACCTTAACCCTCCTATAGTGGGAGTCCTGGTGATGAATGTAGGGAGACTGTGGGAGGAAGAGACCATAACAGTTTTCTAAACTGTATTATATTTTTTCATACTGTCCCCTTCATCCTTCATGGGCTTTCAATCACATCTTGCACCTGCTCTGAAATATTGGAGTGCCTTGCGCTGTAAACAAATATACTAGCCTGGTAAACAAATGTAATTAAAATAAAAATAAAATACCTTGTTATAGTTTGTTTTCTCTAATGCTTGCAGATGTTTTCCAGCTGTAGCCCAGGCCACAGGGTGACAATAAAGATTGTATGCAGGAATAATTTAGTGTTATCACTAAGAATCATGTTTTTGCAGGCTGGAAGAATTCAGAATGCCTTAAACAAACCCACATGGATGTAGTGAGAGCATACAAAACCCACACAGTTTTTTCAGGTTTCTGTAATAAAATTTAATTCCAAAACCTCTCTCCAGTCCAGTTCAACCATTTAGCTTAAAGTACATTTCCCATGTTCTGAAGTATGTTTGTTTTACCCTTAATTTCATAGTTTGGTAATAGGCTAGCTACCCTTGTGTGCAATTTTAAGCATAACCAATTTTTCTTTCAGAAATGAAACCCTGTGAGGTAAATACATTAAGCATTACACAAACCTCCAACTGTAGACGTAGGTGGGACTTGAGTCCACAACTTTTGAATACATTTTACTAGAAGTCCAGTGGACTATTCATTGCATCACACAGTCATTTAATGGCAAGCAAAAGCTATTCGTACTTCAGATGTTAAAATTGCAAGAAGTTTTGCAAAATAAAGAAGATAATTTGTTGTTTGATCGTGCAGTTTTACTGCCGTCTTTTTGTCTAATCACACCCATAAAATAATCTCCTGTCACAGTAAGTATTTGAGAATGGTTTACATACCAAACAAAAAATAAAATCCACTGCTCCATATAAGTGAAGTTAAGTAAATCTTTATCTGCACTTTTTTTCAAATAATACACAATTTAAATTAATTTGTTTGTGTTGGATTGAGCAATATCTAGCTGGAAGTTGTGACTCTGTTTTTTCAGTTAAGGCTTGTTAAAAAAACTGCATACCCAGTGATAAGTGGGGGTAGTTCACTTCATTGTTATTCAGTTTCTGCCTTATATAAGTGGTACAGTTTGAATTATTTTCTGCTTAAACTGTGAGCTTTGGCCAGCTAAGACCTGCATGCAATCAACTGAACGTATAAATGAAGTTAAGTAAATCTATATCTGCACTTTTTTCAAATAATACACAATTCAAAATAATTTCTTTGTGTTGCATTGAGCAATATCTAGCTGGAAGTTGTGACTGTTTTTTCAGTACGTCCCCACCCTTTCTGTTTTTGTTTTGGTGTTAATTTTGGTGGCTTTGAAACTGCCCGCCCCTCTTGTAAATTTGCACTTGGATACTCTCCCTGGGCCCATCTCATTTGCTCACTCAAAAAAAAAAAAAATTGTTCTTTTATCTGCTTTTACTGTATTTGTGTTTCTTCCTACTTTATTTTGCTTTTGCGTTATCTTAAAAGTACTCAATTATATTTATTGCTGCTTGGTGGAACTCATTCTAAGCCTTTTAGTTTAAGCACTTGGGCTTCAGACCAGTTGTTTTAGATTAAGAAGGTTTGTGGTCTGCACTGTAGTGGCAGAACAGGTAGCTTACATCCTTCTAAGTTGGGAACTGCTGATTGAGGTCTCAATGTCTGTTGTTGTAAAAGTGTATTGGTTCTGGTTTAAGCACTTGGGCTTTAGGACAGTTATTTTACATTAAGAGAGTTCGTGGTCTGCACTCTTGTGGGAGGAGAGGCTGGACACTGCCCTTCTGAGCTGGGAATTTCTGGTTAAAGGCTTATAGTGCCTGCATATTTGAACTGCTTCTTACTGAAATTGGTACACCTTGTTTGCTGTAGCATAGGCTAGATCCAGGCCTGCTGAATCTAGCTTTGTTTGTATAACTTGAGCACTAATCCAGGCATTCTTTAAAGTATTCAATTGTATTTATTACTGCTTGGTTGTTGTTGCATCTTTCGGTTTTTCCTGGTTAGAGGTTGCCACAGTGGAACTCCGGTCTGCTAATGATTGGCAGTTGATTTTTACATGCAGAGTTGCCAGCCCTAACGCACAACCTTCAACGAAGGTACGCCCATTCATGCATGTCTCCACGCAGAAGACGCTCTAGCTGAGAGTCGAACCGGTCAGCGTCTTACTGTGAGGTGACAACCCTACAGCAGCACCACCACAGTAACTTGATTAAAGTGTAGCTATCATTCTTAAGTGTTTTGGATTACGCACTTGGGCTTCAGACCAGTTGTTTTACATTAGGAAGGTTTGTGGCCTGCACTGTGGTGGCAGGACAGGTAGCTTACATCCTTATAAGTTGGGAACTGCTGATTGAGGGCTCAGTGTCTGTTATTCTAAAAGTGTATTAGTTCTGGTTTAAGCACTTGGGCTTCAGGCCAGTTATTTTACATTAAGAAGGTTCATGGTCTGCACTCTTGTGGGAGGAGAGGCTGGACTCTGCCCTTCTGAGCTGGGAATTTCTGGTTAAAGGCTTATAGTGCCTGCATGTTTGAACTGTTGTTACACCTTGTTTGCTGTAGCATAGACTAGATCCAGGCCTGCTGAATCTAGCTTTGTTTGTATGCTTGTTGTTTGTTTGCTTGTTATTTCCCTGAAAAGCTAATTCCACCTAAAACGCGGCTTTTCAGCACTTCTGTGGATCCCTAGTGATATCTGCATTGCTTACTGTACTGATTTCCTTGTTTCACTTGAAAAAAAGTTACTGTTTGTCATTTTTGCATTTAAGTTACCTGTAACACAGTCGCAGACTACACACTCAAGTGCGCTAGCCTCCTCTGTGTATTTAAAGTAATTTAAGCTCTGCATTTCTGTTGTTTCTGAAAAAAAAAAAAAACAATTCCTTGTTTTCCCACCTTTCTGAACTAGTCTAGTCCAGTTTTCAGGCTCTGCTGAATCCAGGACTGTGGTAAAGGTTCCTGTGTTGCCCATATCATACTTAGGTGGTTTCCTTCGTCACTGTGAGAGAGGGAACTCTGAGCAGCCTATCTGTCCCTGTCGGAGCGGTCCCAGCCCAGCAACTTGTAGCTCATTGGCCATTTTGGGCTAATTTCTATCTTTTTTGATCTCCCTGGTATAAAAACCGCTTAGCGCAGTTTTGCTTGGGTTTGCACACCACGCAGCGCTGTTTAGCTGTGGTTAAACTATTCCAGGCTCCACGAAGTCTGCACTTCAGTTTTTCCCTTGAAACTTGAAACACTTCAACCCAGCACTAGAAATAAGGCAATTTAAGACCAGCACTTACTAAAACTCACTAAAACTAGCACTAGCTTACAGCTTGCACTTCAGCCCTATACTCAGGAAGTATAAGGCTCTTTATTCATCCAATCAGCAATACAGTCCCAACCATCTATTCAGGCATGTACAAGGGACAGTTTCAGGTGTGCTCTCCTGTCCAGCTGTTGAATCTGGGCATCCTGAGGCAATGTTACAATTGCCTCATGTACACAGACAACCCCCTCTCCTTCCAACCAACACAAACATATGTGAGAGATACAGCTACACAGTCAAACTGGAGGCTAAGCTCTCTCAACCCACGACTGGATCAACCAGTCACAAGGAGAAGGGCAACACTAGCACCACATTACCAGACTCACATAGACCAGCCATAGCTGCACCAGAAAACAAATCTGCCTAAACAACAGAGACCTCCTAAGCATGCACCCAAGCAACCCCCACCCCACAACAGAAACCAGGTAACACATACGTCACAACATCAGTGTGCCAAGCAAAAACAGCTCCTAAGGCTAAATAACACACCTAACACACTAGTATTCAATGATTCTATCATCAGGCACACAGACGTCCCACTCACTAGACTGAACAAGGAGAAGGTTACCGTAAGCTGCCTGTCAGGTGCCAGAATCCACCACATAACACATGCACTCAGGTCACTCCACAACAAGTACAAATATGACTCTGTCATTGTACATGTTGGTGTAAATGACCTGAGACGTACCTCCCTGGACTACATGAAAAGAGACATGAAGGAGCTCTCTGACCATGTAGCCCAGGCTGGTATGACTCTGACTCTGAGTAGCATCCTGCCCTCACCCAAAATGATGCCAGCATATGAAGAAAAAATGATCAGTTTCAACAATTGGTTAAACTACTGGTGTCATTAAAAGGGGATCCAGTACTTGTCAGCCTGGGACGACATGCTTGACAAGCCACGTTGCTTCACCAGAGACGGCTTGCACCTGTTGCCCCTGGGCTTTCGAATACTGGCCAAGACTCTTGCCGCCCCAATACTGCCTTTTTTAGGCAAGGCTCAAAAGACAAACCCGCCTCCATAAACAACAATAATAAACAAAAACTGAGGATAATGCTGCTCAACGCCAGAAGTCTAAACCTCAAAATGCACGCACTCAAGGCTCTCCTTAGTATGGAAGAAATTGACGTATGTGCAGTGACAGAAACCTGGTTCAAGGCTCCAGAGAGCACCCCGGCACTACCAGGCTATAACTCCTACCATACCTTTAGGTCCCAAAACCAGGACCAGAACACAAAAGGAGGGGGTGTGTCCATATTCATCAAGAATACCCACACCTCCAGGTTAGTAGCAGAGCACGCAGAATCTGAGACCATCCAAGTGCAATTGACAGCGGGTAAATTGACTGTTCAATTTATAGCTTGCTACAGATCTCCCACCTTGTCTCAGGACCCTCACGCAACATTCCTGAGAACATTAGAAAGTATGAAGATTCTACCCAACACCATGCTACTGGGTGACCTCAACTATCCAAACATTGACTGGGAAAGCTACTCAAGCTCAAACGTCCTAGCCCAATGCTTCCTTGATTTTATAAACTCAAACTCCCTTGAGCAGCTGGTCACCACTCCCACAAGAGGTGACAACATACTGGACCTGGTCATCACCAACATGGGGAACCTATGTTCCACACCTGAGGTAAACCCGTCATTGGTAAGTTCAGATCGCAAACTAATCACACTGGACATCCACATCCCGACCCCCCCCCAGTCAAGGAAATCAAGGTAAAAAACTTCTCTAAAGCCAACTTCACACTCCTCAAGACCAAGGTGGGAAGTTTCAAAGCTCCCAATCAAATGGAAAATGATGACCCATCAGCAGAATCCTTTACAAGTGCATTCTATGAACACCTTCAAGAATGCATGGACCGAGCCATCCCAAATAAAACCAAGACCAACACCTCAAAAAAGAGGAAGCCAGTCTGGTGGACCCCGGCCATAAATAAACTTTACAACAGAAGGAGGAAACTCCTGCAGGATAGAACAAAATCCCAAAATAAGAAGGCATCTCTGATTAACATCAGTAAAAAACTGCGCTCCCTCATTAAATCATTCAAGGCCAACTTCGAAAGAAAAATAGCCAATGACTCTAAGGATAACCACAAGGCCTTCTTTAACTATGTCAAGAGTCTAGGGGCAAACTCTCAGATATGCTCCGAGCTGGTGCATAATGGCCATAAATACACTGAACCAACCGACATTGCCAACATCCTGGCTGACAAGTTCAGTGCAAACTTCACCCCCCCCCTCTCCACCAAAGGGGCTAGCACCCATCCCAGAAGAATGTGGCACTCCAGATATCTCAGACACACAAGTAAAGACAGCCTTTGCAAAGGCCAAAAACACAGCATCAATGGGAACATATGCTATCCCAGGTTGTGTCTTACACGAGCTTCAAAATGAACTAACCCCACCATCTCAAATCACTATTCAAACTCAGCCTCTCTACAGGCTATGTACCCAAAGAATGGCGTACAGCAACAGTTGTACTACTCCACAAAGGTGGTGCCACAACTGACCCTGGGAACTATCACCCTATAAGTTTGACTAGCTTGGTCTGCAAAGCCATGGAACACATTATCATGGAGCTCATTAACAGGGACATTGGGAACCTCCAGACACTGGACCCCACCCAGTTCAGCTTTGTTAAAGGCAGATCTTGCCTCCTGAACTTGGTCATCTTCTTTGAAACAGTCACCAAGGCCATAGATGAAGGGAAGGTGGTCCACACAGCATATCTGGACCTCGCTAAGGCATTCAACACCATCCCACACTCAGGAATCATAGACAAACTTGCCAGCTTAAATATCAACCCCCATGTCACGAGATGGGTTGCCAGTTGGCTCTCAGACAGAACCCCCAAGGTAAGAGTGGCAGGCACCATGTCTGACTCTAAACCAGTCACAAGCAGAGTCCCACAGGGCTCAGTCCTGGGACCCCTCCTGTTCGGTATATATTTCTCTGAAGTACAGGCAAAGGCGGAGGGACTGTGGCTAACCAAGTTCGCAGATGACTGTAAATTAGGTGCAATAATTGACTCTCCAGCTGACACAGACATCCTGCAAAAGGGTCTCACAGAGACAAACACCTGGTGTCAAAGTCACGGCCTCAAGCTAAATGCCAAAAAATGCATAGTAATCCCATTTGGGAAAAACAAAGTACCTACAAACTACCACATAGATGGGAATCCACTAAGTACAGAAGAAGTAATTAGGGACCTGGGTACCCAAGTAGATAGCATGCTCTCTTTTGATAACCACATAGCCAAAATGGTCAGGAAATCCTTCTATGTGGCACACCTAATCACAAAGGGTTTCTCATCCAGATTCAAGGAGGTGATTGTGCCCCTTTACTCCTCACTCATTAGGCCCATAATAGAGTACAGTGCCTCATTTGGGATGTGCCTCACTAGACACCTGCAACAACTAGAAAGACCACAGAAGTACCTCACTAAGAGGATTAAGGGCTTTAAACAATTACCCTATGAAACACAACTAAAAAAGCTCCAGCTCTTTTCAGTCGCTTACTGTCTGTTCAGAGGTGACCTATGCCTGATCTATAGGGTCATGTCAAACCCTAACTAATGGACATGCTTCACCTCAAAAAAACGAGATCCCTCAGAACCACTCGTTCTAGCGACTTGAACCTATGTACAAAATAAACAGGATTTGCTGGAGGGATAGATTCCTGTCCCAGCGACTCCCCTCACTCTGGAATAGAATCCCAATCCATATTCGACAGAGCTCCTCTCTGACCCTCTTCAAGAGAAATCTTGATGAGTGGATGGGTAATCGTACGTTCTACCCTGGGATCACTTCAGGTTGACAGAGGCCCAGGTTACTAATCTAATGGGGAGGCGAAAACCCTCACTCTGTGGCTAGGCTTATAAATGCCCATGGGCAGATAGCCTAGTACTTACCTATGAACCTATGAACCTAAGTCAAGCTGCCAGTACCAAGAACAAGAAACAGGTGAGTGACAAACACAACAGAGAAAATCCCAAACTTTTATTAACTGAACAAAATGAAGTGTGAGCGACGCGTTTGTTGTTGGAATGATTTACATATGCCTATAAAACATTCAGTTCCTTTAGAAGCGCACCTTCTTACTTACATTGTGATTTCACTCCTACATCATCCTTTGCTAATTTTCAGTGACAGGTGTTCCACTTGCAAGATTCAGAACTAGTTGACATATTGTCTTCCTAGGAAGTAAGGAGGATACCTCTCAACCTGTTGGAGTAAAAAATCTGGACAAAGCTATAAATAAAAGTGGCATAAAGGCCCAAAATAGGGACGGTCTTTAAATATTGCTCTTACAAACATAGAAAGTTGATAGAATAACAGCTTTTTGCATTAGCATGAATTTTCTGAAGGGTAAGAAGTCTGAAACTCAAATGTCTACCATTATTGTCTAATTTCAGTCTTTAATGATTTGCCACTAATTTGCTAGAAACCACAATTTTATTAAAAACAAACAAAAATATGATGCAAAAATCTCAACTTTCTGTGAATATCTGTACAGTTGAGAGGTATGGAAAGGAACTCCTGCTGACGCATTTAGCATGGAAATGCTGTAGCATATACACTGAGCAATTCTGAGTTCAGTTTTTCATGATGTCAAGGCAGACATTTTTGGTTCCATGAAAATACTTAGGGGTCCATCCTTAGCAACAGAATAAAATGCAAAACAACATAATAATGCACTTTTTTGCATGTGCAGTAACATTTGGAACTGTATATAGTGAAAAGGTTATGTCCAACTCTAAAGGTCTGTTACTTACAGTTGCTTCAGAAAATGCCAAATACAATAAAATTGTTGCTTGCCCTTCCTTACATTTTGGATATTACTCTGGAATAAGATATCCCTGCAGTACATTTACTAGTCAAGCTATTTGTTACATTTTTCTTCTTTCAGCCAAGTAAAACAATTTTTCTATTTAGTTATGTCTCCTCTTATTATGTGCATGCACACACACACACACACACACACACACACACACACACACACACACACACACACACACACACACACACACACACACACACACACACACACACACACTCGAGTGCACAGTCATGCACACCTCCCTCTCACATGTTTCATTTCTCTAGGTTTATTTTGCTCCTATCTACGATAGCAAGTGCAGATTGGCTATATCATTTAACTAATATTTGGCCAATGATTTAGTAATTAGATGTTAACACACAACACAGCATTTAGGTTCATAGGTAGGTACTAGGCTATCAACCCTAGGGCCTATACAAGCCCAGACAAAAAGGTACCCTGGCTTTTGCCACCCAAGAAAATAATTTTCCTGTGCACTGTCGAGCAGAGCCAGAGAAGTGATCCCTGGGGTGAATTTCCTATTTCTCATCCAATCATCAAGATTTTTCTTGAAGAGTACTAATGAGGAGCTTTGTTTGATATAGATAGGTAGTTTATTCCAGAGTATGGGAAGCCTCTGGGACAGGAATCTATCCCTCCGGCATGTCCTGTTTATTGTGGTGACAAGGTTTATGTCCCTAGAGCATGTAGCTTGGAGGGATTGGGATTTCTTTAAGTGGAGCATGTCCAACAGCTCTGGGTTTGACATAGCTTTGTATGTTAGGCAGAGATCACCTCTGAGTAGGCGATATGCGACGGAGTAAAGCTGGAGTTTTTTGAGACGGACTGCGTAGGGCATCTGTTTGAGGGCAGTAATCCTCTTTGTGAGCTGTCCATAAATAGGTCTGGTATTACCCACACCCAAACATGGAGTTTGACTGAAAGAAAACAGCACAGAATAGGTTAATGCACTGGACCACATCTTTTGATACTTTTCAAAGTCAAAGTCAAAGTAAACTTTATTGTCATTTAGTCCCACACAAGAGTGAAGGCTAAACAAAATGTTGTTTGCCGAGCTCAATGTGCAGGCAAAGAACATATAAAAATATAACAATATAAATATAAAAAAATAGAACTACAGACTCTATGTTGTTGTTGTTGTCTTTCGGCTTTTCCCGGTTAAGGTCGCCATAGCGGAATTCCGGTCCTCTAATGATTGGCAGTAGATTTTCACAGTGCCGAGTTGCCAGCTTGATGCCCAACCTTCAACGAAGGCATGCCCATTCATGCATGTCTTTCAGAACGCCACTCGACCCACGGGGAGGACATGCAGACTCCACACAGAAGGCACTCCCTGCACACTAGCTGAGAATCTTGCTGTGATTCTCAGCTAGTGTGCATGGAGTGCCTTCTGTGTGGAGTCTGCATGTCCTCCCCGTGGGTTGAGTGGTGTTCCAAAAGACATGCGTGAATGAGCGTGCCTTCGTTGAAGGTTGGGCATCGAGCTGGCAACTCGGCACCGTGAAAATCTACTGCCAATCATTAGCGGACCGGAGTTCCGCTGTGGCAACCCCTAACCGGGAAAAGCCGAAAGACAACAACAACATAGAGTCTGTAGTTCTGTTTTTTTTTTTATATTTATATTGTTATATTTTTTATATGTTCTTTGTCTGCACATTGAGCTCGTGGAAACAATATTTTGTTTAGCCTCCACTCTTGTGTGGGACTAAATGACAATAAAGTTTACTTTGACTTTGACTTTGAAAAGTATCAAAAGATGTGATCCAGTGCATTAACCTATTTTGTGCTGTTTTCTTTCAACCAAACTCCATGACTGGGTGTGGGTAATTCCAGACCTAGTCATGGACAGCTTGGTTTGTTCATATGGGTGAAGCCATAAGTAAATCCAGCATTACTCACACACAGTCATAGATTACTGCTATTAAGCAATTACATTAACATTGATACGACACTAGGTTCATAGGTTCATAGGTTGGTACTAGGCTATCGGCCCTAAGGCCTATACAAGCCTAGCCATAACAATTCCCTGCATATTTCTTCCCACAATATTTACTTCCCTAATAGGTCATAATTACAATTTTTGTACGTCCATCTATAGCAGCACTTAGTATTGCACAGTAGATATTGCACTTAGAGGCTGAAGCTATGGTAGACTAGATACCATTTTGTCCCTTGCAAGGAATGTAGCTTGTATTTCAAGTTATTGCACAAAAGTAATAAGCATTGTGTGAGCTATTGCACAAATGAGAGAACCTAGCAATGAGTTACTGCACTTTAAGATAAAGGTATTTCCTTCAGCCTGTGTGACCACATACTGGGTGACCTGTTGGCTGGCCTTACCTTTTGAAGTATGAGCACCACATTTCTAAACCTTGCTTTCTTTTTCCATTTGTTTTACCAGTGATAACGCAGAACAGTGCTCTTGATGGTGAGATGGAGAAGTGGAAGGGACTTCTACAGTATCATTACAAACATATCAAGCAGGTGGAAAGACCCCTGAGGTTTCCAACAAGATGAACACAGGCTTAAAATCTATAAGCTCTCAGAAAAGACTAGAAGCACTATTGTTCTTTTCAGTATCTTGCAGACTACTCAGAGGAGAATGATGCCTTGGTTCCAAGCAGTCAGGGAAGTAGTAGTCCAGCATCTCTTGTACCTTCACAAATTAAACAGTCTGATAAATGCCAGAACAAATTATCTAAACCTGCTTCAGCAGATGAATAAATCAAGGTTGTAAGACAGATTTATTACTCAGCATCTCCCACACTTCTGGAATAGACTCCCCTGTTAATAAAACAGTATGATACATGTCATCCTTTATAAGGGAAGTCGATAATTAGATGGGGATTCCTAAATTCACCATTAACTTAAGGCCTCAGTAAGATGGGAGGTCCACTCTTTAGTGGGAACTGGCAAGGCATATTGACCAGAAGTCTTAGCAGCCTTAAACTTCCGATGATTCCAATGATCCAACATACCAGATAGGTGTTTTGGTGGACATCTGTGGCCAATGGCCAATGGTCAGAGCTTCCCCAAGCTCTAGGTTTGGTTCTGCAGTGATAGAATATAGTTCTTTTTCCATATTTTAGCTTCCACGAAAATAAAATTGCCAAAGATTCCAAAGACAACCACAAAGCATTCTATAACTATGTCAAGAATCTAAATGGCAATGCTCAGATCTGCTCTGAGCTAAAACAGAATGGCATTAAATATACTGATCCGAAGGATATTGCCAATATCATGGCAGATCGATTCAGTGCCAACTTCACCCCCCTCTCACCCCCTAAATGGCCCATCTCAATACCGGAAGATTGCCAAATTCCAGTAATAACGGCCACACAGGTACAAAACGCACTCTCTAAAGCCAAGAATACAGCATCCATGGGACCAGATGACATCCCGGGCTGTGTACTACATGAACTACAATATGAACTGGCACCTCACCTAAGTGTCATGTTTAATCATAGCCTCACCTCAGGTTTCGTGCCCACTGAGTGACGCAGAGCTACAGTTATCCCAATCCACAAGGGGGGATCCACCTTGGATCCCGGAAACTACCGTCCCATCAGTCTGACAAACCTTATCTGCAAGGCCATGGAGCATATTATCATGGAACTTATAAACGAAGACATTGGCAACCTTCAAACACTGGACCCCACCCAGTTTGGGTTTGTGAAGGGCTGATCTTGTCTCCTAAACCTGATTGACTTCTTTGAATCAGTCTCCAGAGCCATGGACAAGGGTAAAGTGGTCCACACAGCCTATCTAGATCTTGCCAAGGCCTTTGACACCATCCCCCACTCTGGAATCATAGATAAACTTACTAAGTTGGGTATTAATCCCTATGTCACCCAATGGGTTGCTAAATGGCTTACTGATAGAACCCACACTGTAAAAGTAGCCGACTCCAAATCCAGCTCCAGACAAGTGACAAGTGGAGTACCTCAGGGTTCAGTCCTGGGGCCGCTCTTGTTTGGCATCTACTTCTCTGAAGTACAGGTCAACACTAAGGGACTCTGGCTAACAAAGTTTGCAGATGACTGCAAACTGGGAGCCATTATTGAATCCCCAAATGATGTGGATACTCTACAAAAGAGCCTTACAGAAAGAGATGCTTGGTGCCAGAGCCATGGGCTCAAGCTCAATGCCAAGAAATGTATTGTTATCCCCTTTGGGAAAAAACATGTATCCATGAATTACCATATAGGTGGCAGTACACTAAACACAGAAAGTGTGATAAGAGACTTAGGGACACAGGTGGACAGTGGTCTCACCTTCGATAACCACATCACCACAACAGTCAGGAAATCCTTCTATGTGGCACACCTCATCATGAAGGGCTTTTCATCCAGAAAAAAGGAGGTCATTGTCCCACTGTACTCATCCCTCATTAGACCCATTATAGAATACAACGCCCCATTTGGTATGTACCTCTCAAGACATCTGCAACAACTGGAAAGGCCTCAGAAATACCTCACTAAAAGAATCACAGGCCTAAAGCAGATCCCCTACTCTGACTGCCTTAAAATACTCCAGCTATACTCTGTCACATATCGTCTACTCAGAGGCGATCTCTGCTTAACATACAAGGCCATGTCATACCCAGAGCTGTTGGACATGCTACATTTAAAGAAATCCCAATCCCTCAGAGCTACACGCTCCAGGGATCTAAACCTTGTCATCACAATAAACAAAACATGCTGGAGGGATAGGTTCCTGACCCAGAGACTCCCCAGACTCTGGAATAGATTGCCCATACATGTCAAGCAGAGTGCCTCTTTGGCCCTCTTCATGAGGAACTTTGACGATTGGATGGGAGAAAGGAAATTCACCCCAGGGATCATGTCAGTTGCCCTGCTAGACAGGGGTCCAGGAAAGTAAATAATGTGGGAAGAAATAGCCAGGGAATTGTTATGGCTAGGCTTGTATAGGCCCTAGGGCTGATAGCCTATACCAACCTATGAACCTATGAACCATTACAGAATGTGTTTATTTCTTTCTGGTGTTAACCAGTAAATAATCGACCTTGAGCAAGACTTTTTTTTACTGTTGCTATTTGGAGTAGGCCGCAAGGCAATAATGTATAAAATCAATCAAACAAGATCATAGACAGGGATGGTCATTTTGGTGTACAATGCTGTTCATGCATTTTGAGTACAAGTTGGGTAGGAGATTAAGTTACCCAGGGGACAGGTTTGATTCTCACTTTCATGTTATATATTTAGTTACTACATTAAATGCAGTCCCGGCTGATGTGCTTCATGCAGTTTTCTTAGTGTCACAGGTAGCACATTTGTCTCTGGTCTAAAAGACTGTAGGTTCTAGTCCCACAACAGGTAGATGGATTTCTGACACTGCAGTGGACCCATAATAGGACTGCTGCACTCCTGACAGTGTTGTACTTTGATTGAGATGTTAGACGGAGGTCTCATCTACTTGGGTTGGTGGCAGCTCAGGTGGGTGTAAAGAATCCCACAGCACCAATCAAAAAGAGCAGGAGAAGTTCCTTGCTGCCCCTAGCCGAATTTCTCCAAGAAGTATAAATACCGACTGTGGTCTCTCCTGAAAAGAGACTGTCAACCTGGGCAACAATAGGGAAGTAATGCAGTAGTTTTGGTTAGATGTGTGAACGCAAATGTGAAAAATACACAGGACTGTAAAGTACAAGTATACTAAGAAAAGCAGGGAGTACAACTGGTGCAGTGAGGAAGAACTAATAAAACTCGCCGCACTACAATGGGGGCTGTGCTACGTACTGCAGCGTGTGAACTGTCTGTAGAGACTGTGAGGAAAAACAAGTGGTTTGGACTTTACCATCACTGTATGAGCACTGTCTGCATTTATCTATGTATGTCTTTATGTATACATGTTTATATATATATATATATATATATATATATATATATATGTGTGTGTGTGTGTGTGTGTGTGTGTGTGTATATATGTATATATATATATATATATGTGCGTGTGTGTGTGTGTGTGTATGTATAATATGAAATATGTGTGTCTGTGTACATAAATATAAAAATGGGCCCATGTTGTCTTACTCAAAAGTGATATACTGAGTCATAAAACTCTTTGTGCGCCCTGCTGGACCTCACTCATTTGTCTTAACCCCAACCCCAATTCTCCACCCCTACAGATTACCTTATGGAAACCCTTTCCTATCACTATTATTACGCAAGGCACTCAGCCATGCTTCTTGCCCACTAGAATACATGCACAACACTAAAACTATCCTCTTACCTAATCCTGACTCCTACACACATTAACATACCCACTCCAACCCCAATGCCTAAACTTTCAGTATATCCCAAAGTCTCAGCATTAACACAGTCAGTCACTTACTATAACATAAAGAGCATCCCATATGCAGAATGGAACAGCTGACATTTTTCCATTCACTAAAATCAAAAAGATAACACTGCAGTCTGCTGACAAATTCAGTATTTGACAGAATTAACTGCAACTCTCTCTCCCTGTATATATGTGTAAACATGCATTTATTTATTTTACATTTGTTTACTGGGAAGGTCCAACTAAGCCAGTGCATTGTTTTCAGCAGAGGCCCAGGGAGATAAGCTCCACAGTTATACAGAGAATACATACTTATGGAATAGAATGCGATGAGACAGTAACAATAAAAAACTTTTTTAGCATAGGATAACAATATGTTAGGTGTGAGAAAAATACAGATGCATATTGGCCATCTAAACAAAAACTTCAAAAATTTTGTATAGTACATGTTTCAAGACTGTAAATCACAAACCAAGAAAGTTGAACGATACATACATTTAACACTCATACAACAATAATATACATAGACTAACTGGGAGTTACGCATGGATAGGCTGTTAAATGTCAAATGGTGTAGTTTAAATCAAGACACAATAGATGGTGATTAGTGTGTGGTGGCACTAAGGGATAATATAAGGAGACTGTAAATGTAAATTAGAATCTAGTGACGATAATCCAGGATTGGAGCAGGAGCAGAGCAAATTGTTTTTTAGATATTCCTTTAGGGGGAATTTAAAATTTGATGTTGTGGTAGAGTTTTGTATAAGCTGGGGTATTTCATTCCAGGCTTTTACTATCTGGTGTGAGAACAGAGAGTCCCCAAAACTATTGTTTGCTTTGGTGACTTTTAAAAGTAATTTATTGGAGGATTGCAGCGTCCAGTTGGTTCTGTATGTCTGTACTAGATTCCTGATGGATGGACAGTTGTTATAGTTTCATAGTTTCATAGTATAGTACTAGGCTATATGCCCTGGGGCATTTGTAAGCCTAGCCATAGTGATGTGGCTTTTGCCACCCCATGAAATGGTACAAAAATGTACAGAATAAATCTAGAATACTGTGCCTCTGTCTAGTAGTTGACACAATGAAGGTCCCCTTATATAATAGAATTAGTTTACTGTGCCCCTGTCTAGCAGTGACACAGATGTGACCCCTGGGGTAAACTTACGATCTCCCATCCACTCATCAAGATTTCTCTTGAAGAGAGTCAGTGAGGGGCTCTGCCTAATATGAACTGGGATCCTGTTCCAAAGCATGGGAAGCCTCTGGGTTATGAATCTATCCTCCAGCATGTCCTATTCATACTTGTGCCGAGGTTTAAGTCTTTAGCTCGTGGTCCTGATGGATTTGGAGTTTTTGAGGTGGAGCATGTCCATCAGATCCTGATTGGGCATGGCCTTGTATGTCAGGCAGAGATCACCTCTGAGCAGGCGGTATGCTACTGAATAGAGCTGAAGTTTCTTTAGTCTGGCAGAATAAGACATATGTTGGAGACCCTTGATCCTTTTGGTGAGGTACTTTTGTGGTCTCTCCAGCTGTTGCAAATGCCAGGTGAGGTACATACCAAATGGGGCATTGTACTCAATCATGGGTCTGATGAGGGAGGAATATAGGGGTGCAATGACATCCTTGGATCTGGATGTGAATCCCTTCATGATGAGGTGTGCAAGGTAGAATGTTTTTCTAACCACTTTGGCAACATGGGTGTGAAATGAGAGGTCACTGTCTACTTGGGTCCCTAGGTCTCTGATTACTTTTTCCGTACTCAGTGGGTTGCTGTCTATGTGATAATTTGTGGGTACTTTGTTTTTTCGAAAAGGGATGACTATACATTTTTTGGCATTTAGTTTAAGGCCGTGACTACGGCACCAGTTGTCCGTTTCAGTGAGGCCTTTTTGTAGGATGTGTGTGTCTGCTGGTGTATCGACTATGGCTCCTAGTTTGCAGTCATCTGCGAACTTTGTCAGCCACAGCCCTCCCATGTTTGCTTTAACATCTGAGAAATAAATGCCGAACAAGAGGGGTCCCAGGACGGATCCCTGTGGGACACCACTTGTGACTGGCTTTGAGTCTGACGTTGCTCCAGTTATTTTAACTTTATGGGTTCTGTCCTTTAGCCAGTTTGCAACCCATCTAGTGACATAAGGGTTTACTTTTAAGCTGTTTAGCTTATCTATGATGCCTGAGTGGGGTATTGTGTCGAAGGCCTTAGCCAAGTCCAGGTATGCTGTATGGACTGCTTTGCCCTCATCAATGGCTCTAGTGACTGTTTCGAAAAAGTCAACCAGGTTTAAAAGGCAGGATCTGCCCTTTACAAAGCCGAACTGGGTGGGGTCAAGTGTCTGTAGGTCCCCTATGCCTCTGTTTATGAGTTCCATAATGATTCTTTCCATAGCTTTGCAGACCAGGCTAGTTAAGCTTATGGGGCGGTAGTTTCCAGGGTCTGTAGAGGCACCCCTCCTTGTGGAGGGGGACCACTGTTGCTGTACGCCAGTGTTCAGGTACATATCCCGAAGTAAGGCTAAGGTTAAATAGTATTTTTATGTGTGGGTTTAGCTCCTCTTGGAGTTCACGTAACACACACCCCGGGATACCGTCAGGTCCCATTGATGCTGTGTTTTTTGCTTTGTTTAGGGCGGTTCTCACTTGGACATCTGAGATGACAGGGAGATTACATTCAGCTGGGATAAGTATTTCTTCTTTTGGGGGTGAAGGAGGGGAGAAATTTGCACTGAACCTGTCAGCCAGAATGTTAGCAATATCTGTGGGTTTAGTGTATTTTTTTGTTGTTGTGAACCAACTCTGAGCATATCTGAGGGTTTCCGCCCAGGTTTCTAACATAGCTGAAGAAGGCTTTGTGGTTATCTTTAGTGTTCTTAGCGATTTTTCTCTCAAAGTTTGCCTTGGATGTTTTTATGAGAGAATGTAGTTTTCTGCTAATGTTGATCCCTTCATGGGATTTCGCTCTGACGTGCAGTAGCTTCCTTATTTTGTTATACAATTTGTTTATGGCTGAGGTCCACCAGACAGGACACTTACATTTGGTGGAGAGGGACTTGGATTTCTTTGGGATTGCATGATCCATGCTTTCTTGGAGATGTCCATAGAAAGCTTTAGTGAAGGATTCGGCATGGTGGGATGTGGTATCCACTGGCACAGTGGGCTTAAAGGATACCATCTCAGTCTTAAGAAGAGTGAAGTCTGCTTTTGAGAAGTTTTTCACTGTGGTCTTTTCTGCTGGGGGTGGAGGTGGGATATGTATATCCAGGGTGATTAGTTTGTGGTCAGATCTCACTAGTGAGGGGTATACTTCCGGTGTGGAGCATTTTGTCCCCATGTTTGTGATGATCAGGTCTAGTATATTATCTCCCCTAGTGGGAGAGGTGACTAGTTGTTCCAGTGCATTTGAATTTATGAATTCCAGGAACCTTTGGGCTAGGGTATTAGGGCTAGAATAATGTACCCAATCTAAGTTTGGGTAGTTGAAGTCTCCAAGTATGATGGTATTTTGTGACAGATTCATATCCTCCAATGTCTTCCGGAAGGCTGAGTGGGGTTCTTGAGATTGGGAGGGTGGTCTGTAACATGCTACCAGTTGTACAGCAGTTTTGTCTATGGTTAGTTGCACCTGTATGGTCTCTGATGCTTCATGTGTTGCTACTAACCTGGAGGTGTGGGTGTTCTTTATGAATATGGACACTCCCTCTCCCTTTGTGGTTCGGCCCGGGTTTTGGGGCCGAAAAGCATGATACGAGGTATAGCCTGGTAGCGCTGGGGTGCTCTCAGGAGCCTCGAACCAGTTTTCAGTTACTGCACAGATGTCGATGTTCTCCATGCTGAGGAGTGCATCAAGTTCCTGCATCTTGAGATTTAGACTTCTGCTGCTGAGCAGCATTACCCTTAGTTTTTTTCCATTTTTGTTTTCTAAGGAGTTGGGTTTGTCTTTTGAGCCTTGCCTAAAAAAGGCACTATGGGGGTGGCAAGAGCCTTAGCCAATATCTGGAAGCCCAGTGGTGACAGGTGTAAGCCATCCCTTGCGAAGCAGCGTGGCTTGTCCAACATATCATCCCAGGCAGACAGACATTGGATCCCCTTAGAATGACACCAGTACTTGAGCCAATTGTTAAAGCTGATCATCTTGTCTTTGTATTGTGGTATCATTCTTGGTAAGGGCAAGTTGCTGCTCAGGGTCAGGGTCATACCAGCATGGGCTACATAAGAGAGCTCCTCTATGTCTCTTTTCATGTAGTCCAGGGAGGTATGTCTCAGGTCATTCACACCAGCATGGACAATGACAGAGTCATATTTGTACTTGCTTTGGAGTGACCTGAGTGCATGTGTTATGTGGCGGATCCTAGCTCCCAATAGACAGCTCACAGTCACCTTCTCCTTGTTCAGCCTGGTCAGTAGGACATCAGTGTGTCTGACTATGGAGTCACCTATTACTAGTGTATCAGGCAAAGTGTTTGGCCTTAAGGGCTGCGATTGGTCGACACACTGATTTATTGAAGTATGTGTTGCATGTGTTTTGTTTTGAGGTGGTGGATTTTTGGATGTCTGCTTTGGGAGCCTCTGTTGTTTTGGTAAGTTTTTTATTAGAGCCTCCGAGTATGTCTTTGTGTTTTTATGTGTTTGGTTTGCAGTTGTGGTAGGTCTATGTGGGACTGGGATTGTTGTGTGTGTGGTTGCCATCTCCTCCTGTCTGGTCAAGCCAGCCCTGAGTTGAAAAAGTTCAGCCTCCAGTTTGGCTATATAGTTGCATCTCTCACATGTATTTGCGTTTGTTGGGAAGAGGAGAGGGTTGTCTGTGTATATGAGACAATTGTAGCATTGTCTCAAGATAGCCAGATTGACCAGCTGAACTGGAGACGACGCCAGTAATCTACCACTTGACATGCCAGAACAGTATAAGGGAGTGGTATAACTTTAAGGGAAGTGGATATTCACAGGGGTGGTAAGTAGATGTAGTGCTTTACTTAGTACGAGAGTGCTTACTTAGTAGAGAAGTATTGAGAACAAATGCTAGGCTTATAATACAGTGAGTAGTCTGGTTATACTAAGAGTAGAGCTTCCTTAAGGGAAAATTTGATGAGCAGACTTGGCGGAGCCAGAAAAAGTTTAACTTTGTTTATCCGGCGCTGCGCTATGCGCACGACCGTGCAAAGCCGTGCAAACGCGGATTTTAAACAGTGAACTACAAAAGAGCTAGAAATGGTCCAAAACAACCAATTACTACAGCTTCTTGTGCTAAGGTCACTTCCCCCAAGGACAGGTAGGCTGCTCAAGGCTCCCCACTCCCACTGGTGAGCAAAGAAACTTCCTTCTATCCAAGTAAGGTAATGGACAACACAGGAACTACAACACAGCCCAGAATACAGCAATGCCTGTAAACTGGTCTAAACTCGTCGAGGAAGGCGGGAAAACAAGGATTATTTTTTTGGTTTTTTTGGTAGAAACACACAGAAAATGCAGAAACAGTGATAAATTAGTTACACAGGCTAGCACACTTTAGAGGGCAGCCTCCACAGTTAAATTAAACAAACAAGCAAGCAAACTTTCGATCAAATTTGATTAAAATGTAACTTTAAGTGAAGATTTTAAAATAATGCAGCAATCAGTTAAAAAACAGTTCAGGCTAGTTCAAGGTAAGCTACAGAAGGTATTTCAAGTGAAAAAAAGCAAAGATACTTAAATCCAGAATGTAGTCGCTTTTCTGAGTTCCCTGCTGCTAGGACCACTCTGTAAACCCACATGGAGCTTGTCTGAGCAGTATAGCCAGAAAAAAATGCCCAGAGGCGGATTTTAAACAGTGAACTACAAAAGAGCTAGAAATGGTCCAAAACAACCAATTACTACAGCTTCTTGTGCTGAGGTCACTTCCCCCTAGGACAGGTAGGCTGCTCAAGGCTCCCCACTCCCACTGGTGAGCAAAGAAACTTCCTTCTATCCAAGTAAGGTAATGGACAACACAGGAACTACACCACAGCCCAGAATACAGCAATGCCTGTAAACTGGTCTAAACTAGTCGAGGAAGGCGGGAAAACAAGGATTATTATTTTGTTTTTTTTTGGTAGAAACACACAGAAAATGCAGAAACAGTGATAAATTAGTTACACAGGCTAGCACACTTTAGTGGGCAGCCTCCACAGTTAAATTAAACAAACAAACAAGCAAACTTTCGATCAAATTCGACTAAAATGTAACTTTATGTGCAGATTTTAAAATAATGCAGCAATCAGTTAAAAAACAGTTCAGGCTAGTTCAAGGTAAGCTACAGACACTATTTCAATTGAAAAAAAAGCAAAGATACTTAAATCCAGAAGGTAGTCACTTTTCTGAGTTCCCTGCTGCTAGGACCACTCTGTAAACCCACGTGGAGCTTGTCTGAGCAGTATAGCCAGAAAAAAATGCCCAGAGGCAGATTTTAAACAGTGAACTCCAAAAGACCTAGAAATGGTCCAAAACAACCAATTACTACAACTTCTTGTGCTGAGGTCACTTCCCCCAAGGACAGGTAGGCTGCTCAAGGCTCCCCACTCCCACTGGTGAGCAAAGAAATTTCCTTCTATCCAAGTAAGGTAATGGACAACACAGGAACTACACCACAGCCCAGAATACAGCAATGCCTGTAAACTGGTCTAAACTAGTCTTTGTGAGGGTGGTCTGTAACATGCTACCAGTTGTACAGCAGTTTTGCCTATGGTTAGTTGCACCTGTATGGTCTCTGATGCTTCATGTGTTGCTACTAACCTGGAGGTGTGGGTGTTCTTTATGAATATGGACACTCCCTCTCCCTTTGTGGTTCGGCCCAGGTTTTGGGGCCGAAAAGCATGATACGAGGTATAGCCTGGTAGCACTGGGGTGCTCTCAGGAGCCTCGAACCAGGTTTCAGTTACTGCACAGATGTCGATGTTCTCCATGCTGAGGAGTGCATCAAGTGCCTGCATCTTGAGATTTAGACTTCTGGTGCTGAGCAGCATTACCCTTAGTTTTTTTCCATTTTTGTTTTCTAAGGAGGTGGGTTTGTCTTTTGAGCCTTGCGTAAAAAAGGCACTATGGGGGTGGCAAGAGCCTTAGCCAATATCCGGAAGCCCAGTGGTGACAGGTGTAAGCCATCCCTTGCAAAGCAGCGTGGCTTGTCCAACATATCATCCCAGGCAGACAGACATTGGATCCCCTTAGAATGACACCAGTACTTGAGCCAATTGTTAAAGCTGATCATCTTGTCTTTGTATTGTGGTATCATTCTTGGTAAGGGCAAGATGCTGCTCAGGGTCAGGGTCATACCAGCATGGGCTACATAATCGGAGAGCTCCTCTATGTCTCTTTTCATGTAGTCCAGGGAGGTATGTCTCAGGTCATTCACACCAGCATGGACAATGACGGAGTCATATTTGTACTTGCTTTGGAGTGACCTGAGTGCATGTGTTATGTGGTGGATCCTAGCTCCCAATAGACAGCTCACAGTCACCTTCTCCTTGTTCAGCCTGGTCAGTGGGACATCAGTGTGTCTGACTATGGAGTCACCTATTACTAGTGTATCAGGCAAGGTGTTTGGCCTTAAGGGCTGCGATTGGTCGACACACTGATTTATTGAAGTATGTGTTGCATGTGTTTTGTTTTGAGGTGGTGGATTTTTGGATGTCTGCTTTGGGAGCCTCTGTTGTTTTGGTAAGTTTTTTATTAGAGCCTCCGAGTATGTCTTTGTGTTTTTATGTGTTTGGTTTGCAGTTGTGGTAGGTCTATGTGGGACTGGGATTGTTGTGTGTGTGGTTGCCATCTCCTCCTGTCTGGTCATGCCAGCCCTGAGTTGAGAGAGTTCAGCCTCCAGTTTGGCTATATAGTTGCATCTCTCACATGTATTTGTGTTTGTTGGGCGGAGGAGAGGGTTGTCTGTGTATATGAGACAATTGTAGCATTGTCTCAAGATACCCAGATTGACCAGCAGAACTGGAGACGACGCCAGTAATCTACCACTCGACATGCCAGAACAGTATAAGGGAGTGGTATAACTTTAATGGAAGTGGATATTCACAGGGGTGGTAAGTAGATGTAGTGCTTTACTTAGTACGAGAGTGCTTACTTAGTAGAGAAGTATTGAGAACAAGTGCTAGGCTTATAATACAGTGAGTAGTCTGGTTATACTAAGAGTAGAGCTTCCTTAAGGGAAAATTTGATGAGCAGACTTGGCGGAGCCAGAAAAAGTTTAACCTTGTTTAACCAGTGCTGCGCTATCGCATACGACCAGCAAAAGCCGTGCAAGCGGATTTTAAACAGTGAACTACAAAAGAGCTGGAAATGGTCCCAAACAACCAATTACTACAGCTTCTTGTGCTGAGGTCACTTCCCCCAAGGACAGGTAGGCTGCTCAAGGCTCCCCACACCCACTGGTGAGCAAAGAAACTTCCTTCTATCCAAGTAAGGTAATGGACAACACAGGAACTACACCACAGCCCAGAATACAGCAATGCATGTAAACTGGTCTAAACTAGTCGAGTTAGGCAGGAAAACAAGGATTATATTTTTTGTTTTTTTGTTTTTTTGGTAGAAATACACAGAAAATGCAGAAACAGTGATAAATTAGTTACACAGGCTAGCACACTTTAGTGGGCAGCCTCCACCGTTAAATTAAACAAACAAACAAGCAAACTTTCGATCAAATTCGACTAAATTGTAACTTTAAGTGCAGATTTTAAAATAATGCAGCAATCAGTTAAAAAACAGTTCAGGCTAGTTCAAGGTAAGCTACAGAAGCTATTTCAAGTGAAAAAAAGCAAAGATACTTAAATCCAGAAGGAAGTCGCTTTTCTGAGTTCCTTGCTGCTAGGACCACTCTGTAAACCCACTTGGAGCTTGTCTGAGCAGTATAGCCAGAAAAAAACACCCAGAGGCGGATTTTAAACAATGAACTACAAAAGAGCTAGAAATGGTCCAAAACAACCAATTACTACAGCTTCTTGTGCTGAGGTCACTTCCCCCAAGGACAGGTAGGCTGCTCAAGGCTCCCCACTCCCACTGGTGAGCAAAGAAACTTCCTTCTATCCAAGTAAGGTAATGGACAACACAGGAACTACACCACAGCCCAGAATACAGCAATGCCTGTAAACTGGTCTAAACTAGTCGAGGAAGCAGGAAAACAAGGATTATTTTTTTGTTTTTTTGTTTTTTTGGTAGAAACACACAGAAAATGCAGAAACAGTGATAAATTAGTTACACAGGCTAGCACACTTTAGTAGGCAGCCTCCACAGTTAAATTAAACAAACAAACAAGCAAACTTTTAATCAAATTCGACTAAAATGTAACTTTAAGTGCAGATTTTAAAATAATGCAGTAATCAGTTAAACAGTTCAGGCTAGTTCAAGGTAAGCTACAGAAGGTATTTCAAGTGAAAAAAAGCAAAGATACTTAAATCCAGAAGGTAGTCACTTTTCTGAGTTCCCTGCTGCTAGGACCACTCTGTAAACCCACGTGGAGCTTGTCTGAGCAGTATAGCCAGAAAAAAATGCCCAGAGGCGGATTTTAAACAGTGAACTACAAAAGAGCTAGAAATGGTCCCCAACAACCAATTACTACAGCTTCTTCTGCTGAGGTCACTTCCCCCAAGGACAGGTAGGCTGCTCAAGGCTCCCCACTCCCACTGGTGAGCAAAGAAACTTCCTTCTATCCAAGTAAGGTAATGGACAACACAGGAACTACACCACAGCCCAGAATACAGCAATGCCTGTAAACTGGTCTAAACTAGTTGAGGAAGGCGGGAAAACAAGGATTATTTTTGTTTTTTTTTGGTAGAAACACACAGAAAATGCAGAAACAGTGATAAATTAGTTACACAGGCTAGCACAGTTTAGTGGGCAGCCTCCACAGTTAAATTAAACAAACAAACAAGCAAACTTTCAATCAAATTCGACTAAAATGTAACTTTAAGTGCAGATTTTAAAATAATGCCACAATCAGTTAAAAAACAGTTCAGGCTAGTTCAAGGTAAGCTACAGAAGCTATTTCAAGTGAAAAAAAAGCAAAGATACTTAAATCCAGAAGGTAGTCTCTTTTCTGAGTTCCCTGCTGCTAGGACCACTCTGTAAACCCATGTGGAGCTTGTCTGAGCAGTATAGCCAGAAAAAAATGCCCAGAGGTGGATTTTAAACAGTGAACTACAAAAGAGCTAGAAATGGTCCCAAACAACCAATTACTACACTTCTTGTGTTGAGGTCACTTCCCCCTAGGACAGGTAGGCTGCTCAAGGCTCCCCACTCCCACTGGTGAGCAAAGAAACTTCCTTCTATCCAAGTAAGTTAATGGACAACACAGGAACTACACCACAGCCCAGAATACAGCAATGCCTGTAAACTGGTCTAAACTAGTGAAGGGAGGTGGAAAAACAAGGATTATTTTTTTGTTTTTTTGGTAGAAACACACAGAAAATGCAGAAACAGTGATAAATTAGTTACACAGGCTAGCACACTTTAGTGGGCAGCCTCCACAGTTAAATTAAACAAACAAACAAGCAAACTTTCGATCAAATTCGACTAAAATGTAACTTTAAGTGCAGATTTTAAAATAATGCAGCAATCAGTTAAAAAACAGTTGGTATACAATGGTGTGAGCTATTGTAAGCTGGTTGAGTGAGAGTAGAGTTGGTTATTCTAGCCAATTTAGTAGTCTTAGAGCTGTGCAGTGATGAGTTCTGTTGGGGAGATTGGTAGCAAATTTACCAATTTTGTGATAGCAGGCCTCTAATTTGGCTAGGTTGGACTTTTTCAGGTTTGTTAAAATGGAAGAAGCATACAGAATGGTGGGTAAGAGATAGGATCTAGCAATAGATTGACTGGTGGTAGGAGTGAGGAAAGGTTTGGCTGTATACAATGAGCTGAGTTTAATGTGGACCTTTTGGATGACAAGGTCTGTGTGTTTGTTGTATTTTAATGAGTGATCAGTAGTGACTCCTAGAAGCTTAGCATTGTCGACTGGTTTGATTTTGGTATTATTTGATGAATGGATATAAAAAGGGAATTGTGGCAATGGAAGTCTGTTATTACTGAAAAGCAGTTTTGTCTTGTTTGGGTTTAGTATCAGTTGGTTTTCTGCGAGATATTGCTCTGTGTCTGTGAAAGCTGCTTGAGTTTTAAGAAGAAGCTCAGGGAAGGTGTGGGCTTCACAGATGACAGTAGAATCGTCTGCATATTGCACTATAGTGGCCTGGGTGGAAGTGGAACTAAGTTTGTTGGTGAATATAGAGAAGAGAAGTGGCCCGAGAATTTAGCCTTGTGGTACACCTATGGAGACTGGGAGTAGAGCTGAGATATCATCCTGCCACTTCACTGCCTGTTGACATTCAGAAAGATAGCTATGAAATCAAGAGGCTGTTGATTGGGAGAGATTAATGGTAGTTAATTCATAAAGTAATTTTTGATGGGAAATGGTGTCAAAGGCTTTTGACATATCCAGAAAGATTGATGATACTAGTTTGTCACTGTTTCTGCACTGGTTTATAAGATTTGTAAAGCTGAGGAGGGTGGTTTTGATACTGTGGGTTGAAAGCCATGCTGAGAGATGGATAGGAAGTTATTTTGGATTATAGTACAGTAACTGCAGTTTTCTAGTATTTTACTTAGAGGTGAAATTATGGCAATTGGCCTGTAGTTGGATAATTCAGTGGATGTGCTGCCCTTGTGCAAGGGAATTATGTATGAGATTTTCCAAAGTTTGGGGACATATTGTTCAGCGATGGAGCAGTTCATGAGAAGGGAGACTGGATACAAGGTGGAGTCTAATACTAATTTTAGGAATTTGTTTTGCAGTTGTTCTGCTGCAAGTGTGGTGGGTTTTAGTTGAAGAAGGAGTTTTTTTTGTAGCTGGTTCAAATGGAGTAGAAACAGAGAGTGTGGGAATGAGGGGTAGTGTTTTAAGGAATAGTGAGTGGGGAGTTGCTGTAATTATTTATCAGGGACAGTATAGAGTTTTTAAAATGTAAATTTAGTTGGGTACTTGTACTCTCAGTGGGATTAGGGACTTTGGGGAGGGATGTGTTGGTTTGTCCTCGATTTAAGAGTTGTTTAATTGAGGCCCAGAATTTTTGAGGGTTGTTTTAATGTTTTTGCTGGATTAAGGTATAGTATGACTTTTTGTCATTCCGTATGTGTTTTTTAGCTAGGTTTCTCAGGTGGCGAACTCTGGAGAGAGGTTTTGGTTTTGGTTAATTGATAGTATAGCCAAGCTCGGTCTCTTGGTTTCATACTTTGTTTAGTGTCTTTGTATATCCTTAGAGTTGGTTTGGCTTTGGTACCTAATTTTCTGACTGGGGCTACAGAGTTAAGTGTAACTAGGAATACATTCTTGAAATACTGGACAGCATTGTCTAAGTGTAGATATTTTAGTGGGCTCCAGTTATGGTGTTTTATGACGTGATTGCAGTTTTGGAGAAGTGTTTTTTGTTATGGATGCATTTGTGTACTATACTCTTATTAGATATCTGATTAGATAGGTGAGCATATGGTCACCAGGAGAGTCTGAAAGGCAGCCAGACATGTTGTTTGCAGTAGGATGGTTTGTGGGTATCCTATCAAGTATTGAGTGTTTTTTTTCTGTGTTTGTCTATTCTAGTTGCTGTATAGATTAATTGAGAGAAACCACAGAGGTTTATGAAGTTAGTAGGATTGTTAGAGTCTATGTTGAAATCACCTACAATTATTGTTTCTTAATTGTATGTGGATGAGGCCCAGCAAAGTAGCTTGTCGATTATAAGGGCATTGTTTCCAGGAGGTAGATAGACAGCAGTGACTGTAAATGCTCTTATTTGTGTTTAGGTAGAGATATGAAACTAGTATTTCTGAATCTGAGGAAAGGGTTGGATACCTGTCTAACCATTGTAGGGTAAGGTTGTTTTTATATACAATGGCTATGCTGCTACCATGTTTTATTTGCCTGTCCTGGCTATAGATATTGTAACCTTGGGGTATGAATTCACTGTCTTTTGTGTGGTCCGTAAGCCAAGTTTTGGTTAGAAGATGTCAGAGGAGTATAGTGTCAGGGTGACTTGGAATTCAGGTATTTTATTTACAATACTTCTGAGGTTCATGTTAATTATGATTAGGTCAGAGGAGCTTTGTGTTGGAAAGAATGAGTTATGAGTGGAGAAAAAATTTGTTAGTTGGGATGTGTGTGGCTGATGGTTTGTCCCAGGATTTGGGTGTACGTCACCACTTAGGCTGAGTAAATGTTTGATTTTTAATTTTTTTATTTTGTGAGATCATCAGTTGACAATGATTAAACTGATCAGTCACAGCATGAAGTTATGGAAAAGAGTAGTGGAAGCTAGGTTAAGAAGGGAGGTGATGATTAGTGATCAGCAGTATGGTTTCATGCCAGGAAAGAGCACTACAGATGCGATGTTTGCTCTGAGAGTGTTGATGGAGAAGTACAGAGAAGGTCAGAAGGAGTTGCATTTGTCTTTGTGGATTTAGAGAAAGCATATGACAGGGTACCTAGAGAGGAGTTGTGGTATTGTATGAGGAAGTCGGGAGTGTCAGAGAAGTATGTAAGAGTGGTACAGGATATGTACGAAGGTAGTGTGACAGCGGTGAGGTCTGCGGTGGGAGTGACAGATGTGTTTAATGTGGAGGTGGGATTACGTCAAGGATCAGCTCTGAGCCCTTTCTTATTTGCAATGGTGATGGACAGGTTGACAGACGAGATCAGACAGGAGTTCCCGTGGACTATGATGTTTGCAGATGACATTGTGATCTGTAGTCAGAGTAGGGAACAGGTGGAGGAGACCCTGGAGAGGTGGAGATATGCTCTAGAGAGAAGTGGAATGAAGGTCAGCAGGACTAAGACAGAATATATGTGTGTGAATGAGAGAGAGGATAGAGGAATGGTGAGGATGCAGGGCGTAGAGGTGGCAAACGTGGATTAGTTTAAGTACTTGGAATCAACAGTTCAGAGTAATGGTGAGTATGGAAGAGAGGTGAAGAAGAGAGTACAGGCAGGATGGAGTAGGTGGAGAAGAGTGTCACGAGTGATTTGTGACAGACGAGTACCTGTAAGAGTGAAAGGGAAGGCCTACAAGAGGGTAGTGAGACCAGCTATGTTATACGGGTTGGAGACAGTGGCATTGACAAAAAGGCAGGAGTCAGAGCTTGACGTGGCAGAGTTTAAGATGTTAAGATTTTCACTGGGTGTAACAAGAGTGGACAGGATTAGGAATAAGTATATTAGAGGGTTAGCCCAGGTTGGAAGGTTTGGAGACAAAGCCAGAGAGGCAAGATTAAGTTGGTTTGGACATGTGCTGAGGAGGGATGCTGAGTATATTAGGAAAAAGATGCTAAGGATGAAGCTGCCAGGTAGTAGGAAAAGAGGAAGGCCTAAGATAAGGTTTATGGATGTGGTGAGAGAGGACATGCAGGTGGTTGGTGTGACAGAGCAAGATGCAGAGGACAGGAGGAAATGGAAACAGTTGATCTGCTGTGGTGACCCCTAACGGGAGCAGCTGAAAGAAGAAGAAGAAGAAGATCATCTGACTATGAAATAGAGCTACACATTTGGTCAGCTGCCATCAGTGTTGATTTGATGTGGGGACACATTTTGTTTTGGTGATAGCCCTTTCATGGCAATTATCTGTAGGTGGAATTAGTGTGTGTGTATATATATATATATATATATATATATATATATATATATATATATATATATATATATTTATATATATATATATATATATATATATATATATATATATATATATATATATATTGAAGTAAGGTGGTGCGAGGACAAAAGCCATATGTTGAGAAGAGTGAGGTGCAGACCCTCCTGTGTAAGTGTAGTTTTTTTTAAAGTTTTGTGCCTTTGGTTTGTGTTTTTTGTAAGAATTGCAAGATAAAATCTATTCTTCTTGTGTCTGTGATTACATGTGCCGTTGTAGTGTATTGGGTTGACCTTTGCATAGTGAGTTGTTCGGGACTGACAGTAAGAGAATCAACTATTTCAATTTTCCCTAATTACTAAATAGATAGATTTTTAGACAGATTTATATATATGTTGCTGCCTTACATTTCTGGGGATTGAGATTCGATCCTAAACTCTGTGGAGATTTCATGTTCTGCTAGTGTTTGTATGACGTTTTCCCACACGTAAAGCATGCTGTGCATGGCTGTATGCATGTGTGCACACATATTTATGTTTGCATGTGTATATACACTTGTACGCACATATAGCGTTTCACACTTTCATTTTCTTTGTCTATTTTACTTTCTTCTGTTTGCTCTGCTTCCATTTTAGATGAAGCTGTTTTGCAAAGCTGGCTCACTATTCAAATCTCAAGACTCACTTTATTTATTATTATGTACTTATTTAACATTTATTTACCTGGAAAGTCTGACTTGGAATGAGACAATTTTCAGTGGAGGCCCAGGGAGAAATGCTCCAGATGCATGTCTTTGTAACGAGGGAGGAAACCAGAGCATCCGGAGGAAACGCACATGAACACAGGGAGGACATGTAGACTCCAAACAGAAGGCACCCCAGCCAAGAATCCATTCAAAGAACCTCTTGCTGTGAGCCGACAATGCTGTTATGCCACTTTATTGAGATACCAAAATAAAAATAAAATAAAATGCATCACTCATTTGCCTATACCCCCCCTCCTGTTTTTAGGGTAATCACCCCACACCCCAAAACTTACATTTACCAACTGCAAGATAACCATATCTTGGACAAAAGGGAATATTCAGAGAAACAGCAATCTCTGATTCAGGATATGTAAGTTCATATTTTTGGTCATTCGGTTCCACATCTCAGGACCCAGCAAAGCGGATCCCAAGATTTTATATGGTTACTGTAACATCATCTAAGACGAAGAATGGCAGCTCAAGACACAGAACGGCATTGGTGCTGAAAGTGATTATGACCACTTGCTGTTTTCCAGGAAACCTAAGATCTGGTTGCAAAGCCCATTCATTTGGAAAAATATTCACTGTGAGGCACTTCCATTGAGCCTGACATTGTCCATTCCCCACTGTTGTGCTATTATGTCATGGAGTTAGTCAGTAGTATATTTAGGCAGGGGAGAAAGGGGTAATTGCTTCAGGTACTATCTTGTCCAGGGTGAAATTCACCAACAGAAAAAAAAAATACTCATAGATACCAATAATCACAACAGGAATAATGGTAAGCTTTCTTCAGCCCTCTTCCTAGACCTATCAAAGGCCAGGACATAGCACAACCACCGCCCTGCTAGCATTCATAGATACCATTAATCACAACATGAATAATGGTAAGCTTTCTTCAGCCCTCTTCCTAGACCTATCAAAGGCCAGGACATAGCACAACCACCGCCCTGCTAGCATTCATAGATACCATTAATCACTACACGAATAATGGTAAGCGTTCTTCAGCCCTCTTCCTAGACCTATCAAAGGCCAGGACACAGCACAACCACCGCCCTGCTAGCATTCATAGATACCATTAACCACAACAGGAATAATGGTAAGCTTTCTTCAGCCCTCTTCCTAGACCTATCAAACGCCAGGACACAGGACTACCACCGCCCTGCTAGCATTCATAGATACCATTAACCACAACAGGAATAATGGTAAGCGTTCTTCAGCCCTCTTCCTAGATCTATCAAAGGCCAGGACACAGCACAACCACCGCCCTGCTAGCATTCATAGATACCATTAATCACAACAGGAATAATGGTAAGCGTTCTTCAACCCTCTTCCTAGATCTATCAAAGGCCAGGACACAGCACAACCACCGCCCTGCTAGCATTCATAGATACCATTAACCACAACAGGAATAATGGTAAGCGTTCTTCAGCCCTCTTCCTAGACCTATCAAAGGCCAGGACATAGCACAACCACCGCCCTGCTAGCATTCATAGATACCATTAATCACAACAGGAATAATGGTAAGCTGTCTTCAGCCCTCTTCCTAGACCTATCAAAGGCCAGGACATAGCACAACCACCGCCCTGCTAGCATTCATAGATACCATTAATCACAACAGGAATAATGGGAAGCTTTCTTCAGCCCTCTTCCTAGACCTATCAAAGGTCAGGACACAGCACAACCACCACCTTGCTAGCATTCATAGATACCATTAACCACAACAGGAATAATGGTAAGCGTTCTTCAGCCCTCTTCCTAGACCTATCAAAGGCCAGGACATAGCACAACCACCGCCCTGCTAGCATTCATAGATACCATTAATCACAACAGGAATAATGCTAAGCTGTCTTCAGCCCTCTTCCTAGACCTATCAAAGGCCAGGACATAGCACAACCACCACCCTGCAAGCATTCATAGATACCATTAATCACAACAGGAATAATGGTAAGCGTTCTTCAGCCCTCTTCCTAGACCTATCAAAGGCCAGGACATAGGACAACCACCACCCTGCTAGCATTCATAGAAACCATTAATCACAACAGGAATAATGGTAAGCGTTCTTCAGCCCTCTTCCTAGACCTATCAAAGGCCAGGACACAGCACAACCACCGCCCTGCTAGCATTCATAGATACCATTAACCACAACAGGAATAATGGTAAGCTTTCTTCAGCCCTCTTCCTAGACCTACCAAAGGCCAGGACATAGCACAACCACCGCCCTGCTAGCATTCATAGAAACCATTAATCACAACAGGAATAATGGTAAGCTTTCTTCAGCCCTCTTCCTAGACCTATCAAAGGCCAGGACATAGGACAACCACCGCCCTGCTAGCATTCATAGATACCATTAATCACAACAGGAATAATGGTAAGCGTTCTTCAGCCCTCTTCCTAGACCTATCAAAGGCCAGGACATAGCACAACCACCGCCCTGCTAGCATTCATAGATACCATTAATCACAACAGGAATAATGGGAAGCTTTCTTCAGCCCTCTTCCTAGACCTATCAAAGGCCAGGACACAGCACAACCACCGCCCTGCTAGCATTCATAGATACCATTAATCACAACATGAATAATGGTAAGCGTTCTTCAGCCCTCTTCCTAGATCTATCAAAGGCCAGGACACAGCACAACCACCGCCCTGCTAGCATTCATAGATACCATTAATCACAACATGAATAATGGTAAGCGTTCTTCAGCCCTCTTCCTAGATCTATCAAAGGCCAGGACACAGCACAACCACCGCCCTGCTAGCATTCATAGAAACCATTAATCACAACAGGAATAATGGTAAGCGTTCTTCAGCCCTCTTCCTAGACCTATCAAAGGCCAGGACATAGCACAACCACCGCCCTGCTAGCATTCATAGATACCATTAATCACAACAGGAATAATGGGAAGCTTTCTTCAGCCCTCTTCCTAGACCTATCAAAGGCCAGGACACAGGACTACCACCACCCTGCTAGCATTCATAGATACCATTAACCACAACAGGAATAATGTAAGCTTTCTTCAGCCCTCTTCCTAGACCTATCAAAGGCCAGGACATAGCACAACCACCGCCCTGCTAGCATTCATAGATACCATTAATCACAACAGGAATAATGGTAAGCGTTCTTCAGCCCTCTTCCTAGACCTATCAAAGGCCAGGACACAGCACAACCACCACCCTGCTAGCATTCATAGATACCATTAATCACAACAGGAATAAGGGTAAGCGTTCTTCAGCCCTCTTCCTAGACCTATCAAAGGCCAGGACACAGGACTACCACCGCCCTGCTAGCATTCAGAGATACCATTAATCACAACAGGAATAATGGTAAGCTGTCTTCAGCCCTCTTCCTAGTCCTATCAAAGGCCAGGACACAGGACTACCACCGCCCTGCTAGCATTCATAGATACCATTAATCACAGCATGAATAATGGTAAGCTTTCTTCAGCCCTCTTCCTAGACCTATCAAAGGCCAGGACATAGCACAACCACCGCCCTGCTAGCATTCATAGAAACCATTAATCACAATAGGGATAATGGTAAGCTTTCTTCAGCCCTCTTCCTAGACCTATCAAAGGCCAGGACATAGGACAACCACCGCCCTGCTAGCATTCATAGATACCATTAATCACAGCATGAATAATGGTAAGCTTTCTTCAGCCCTCTTCCTAGACCTATCAAAGACCAGGACATAGCACAACCACCGCCCTGCTAGCATTCATAGATACCATTAATCACAACATGAATAATGGTAAGCGTTCTTCAGCCCTCTTCCTAGATCTATCAAAGGCCAGGACACAGCACAACCACCGCCCTGCTAGCATTCATAGATACCAATAATCACAACATGAATAATGGTAAGCGTTCTTCAGCCCTCTTCCTAGATCTATCAAAGGCCAGGACATAGCACAACCACCACCCTGCTAGCATTCATAGAAACCATTAATCACAACAGGAATAATGGTAAGCGTTCTTCAGCCCTCTTCCTTGACCTATCAAAGGCCAGGACATAGGACAACCACCGCCCTGCTAGCATTCATAGATACCATTAATCACAACAGGAATAATGGTAAGCGTTCTTCAGCCCTCTTCCTAGACCTATCAAAGGCCAGGACATAGCACAACCACCGCCCTGCTAGCATTCATAGATACCATTAATCACAACAGGAATAATGGGAAGCTTTCTTCAGCCCTCTTCCTAGACCTATCAAAGGCCAGGACACAGGACTACCACCACCCTGCTAGCATTCATAGATACCATTAACCACAACAGGAATAATGTAAGCTTTCTTCAGCCCTCTTCCTAGACCTATCAAAGGCCAGGACATAGCACAACCACCGCCCTGCTAGCATTCATAGATACCATTAATCACAACAGGAATAATGGTAAGCGTTCTTCAGCCCTCTTCCTAGACCTATCAAAGGCCAGGACACAGCACAACCACCACCCTGCTAGCATTCATAGATACCATTAATCACAACAGGAATAATGGTAAGCGTTCTTCAGCCCTCTTCCTAGACCTATCAAAGGCCAGGACACAGGACTACCACCGCCCTGCTAGCATTCATAGATACCATTAATTACAACAGGAATAATGGTAAGCTGTCTTCAGCCCTCTTCCTAGTCCTATCAAAGGCCAGGACACAGCACAACCACCGCCCTGCTAGCATTCATAGAAACCATTAATCACAACCGGAATAATGGTAAGCTTTCTTCAGCCCTCTTCCTAGACCTATCAAAGGCCAGGACATAGCACAACCACCGCCCTGCTAGCATTCATAGAAACCATTAATCACAACAGGGATAATGGTAAGCTTTCTTCAGCCCTCTTCCTAGACCTATCAAAGGCCAGGACATAGGACAACCACCGCCCTGCTAGCATTCATAGATACCATTAATCACAGCATGAATAATGGTAAGCTTTCTTCAGCCCTCTTCCTAGACCTATCAAAGGCCAGGACATAGCACAACCACCGCCCTGCTAGCATTCATAGATACCATTAACCACAACAGGAATAATGGTAAGCTTTCTTCAGCCCTCTTCCTAGACCTATCAAAGGCCAGGACACAGGACAACCACCGCCCTGCTAGCATTCATAGATACCATTAATCACAACAGGAATAATGGTAAGCTTTCTTCAGCCCTCTTCCTAGACCTATCAAAGGCCAGGACATAGGACAACCACTGCCCTGCTAGCATTCATAGAAACCATTAATCACAACAGGAATAATGGTAAGCGTTCTTCAGCCCTCTTCCTAGACCTATCAAAGGCCAGGACCTAGCACAACCACCGCCCTGCTAGCATTCATAGATACCATTAATCACTACACGAATAATGGTAAGCGTTCTTCAGCCCTCTTCTTAGACCTATCAAAGGCCAGGACATAGGACAACCATGGCCCTGCTAGCATTCATAGAAACCATTAATCACAACAGGAATAATGGTAAGCGTTCTTCAGCCCTCTTACTAGACCTATCAAAGGCCAGGACACAGGACAACCACCGCCCTGCTAGCATTCATAAATACCATTAATCACAACATGAATAATGGTAAGCTGTCTTCAGCCCTCTTCCTAGACCTATCAAAGGCCAGGACACAGCACAACCACCGCCCTGCTAGCATTCATAGATACCATTAATCACAACAGGAATAATGGTAAGCGTTCTTCAGCCCTCTTCCTAGACCTATCAAAGGCCAGGACACAGCACAACCACCGCCCTGCTAGCATTCATAGATACCATTAATCACAACAGGAATAATGGTAAGCGTTCTTCAGCCCTCTTCCTAGACCTATCAAAGGCCACGACACAGGACTACCACCGCCCTGCTAGCATTCATAGATACCATTAATCACAACAGGAATAATGGTAAGCGTTCTTCAGCCCTCTTCCTAGATCTATCAAAGGCCAGGACACAGCACAACCACCGCCCTGCTAGCATTCATAGATACCATTAACCACAACAGGAATAATGGTAAGCGTTCTTCAGCCCTCTTCCTAGACCTATCAAAGGCCAGGACATAGCACAACCACCGCCCTGCTAGCATTCATAGATACCATTAATCACAACATGAATAATGGTAAGCGTTCTTCAGCCCTCTTCCTAGACCTATCAAAGGCCAGGACACAGCACAACCACCGCCCTGCTAGCATTCATAGATACCATTAATCACAGCATGAATAATGGTAAGCTTTCTTCAGCCCTCTTCCTAGACCTATCAAAGGCCAGGACACAGCACAACCACCGCCCTGCTAGCATTCATATATACCATTAATCACAACAGGAATGATGGTAAGCTTTCTTCAGCCCTCTTCCTAGACCTATCAAAGGCCAGGACACAGCACAACCACCGCCCTGCTAGCATTCATAGATACCATTAATTACAACAGGAATAATGGTAAGCGTTCTTCAGCCCTCTTACTAGACCTATCAAAGGCCAGGACACAGGACAACCACCGCCCTGCTAGCATTCATAGATACCATTAATCACAACAGGAATGATGGTAAGCTTTCTTCAGCCCTCTTCCTAGACCTATCAAAGGCCAGGACATAGCACAACCACCGCCCTGCTAGCATTCATAGATACCATTAATTACAACATGAATAATGGTAAGCTTTCTTCAGCCCTCTTCCTAGACCTATCAAAGGCCAGGACATAGCACAACCACCGCCCTGCTAGCATTCATAGATACCATTAATCACAACAGGAATAATGGTAAGCGTTCTTCAGCCCTCTTCCTAGACCTATCAAAGGCCTTTGATATGGTTAACTGTGAAAAACTAATCTCCCATCTTGTAAACCTAGGCTTAGATAACTTATCAGTCTCCTGGTTTAAAAACTACCTCAACAACAGGCAACAAGCAGTACTATGGAATAATAACTTGTCTCCACTCTTATCTGTAATACTCGGAGTACCTCAGGGATCTATGCGGGGCCCCCTGCTGTTCTCAATTTTTACTAATAATCTCCACTCAGTTGCAAAAAGTTCAAGCCTTATACAATACACAGATGATTCAACTGTAATATGTAGCGCCCCTACTTTACCAGACCTCCATAAAAAGACCCAGGATAACTTTCACTCAGTGGAAACATGGCTCACTGACAATGGCTTGATACTCAACCCCCAAAAAACCAAGCTCCTGCTATTTCATCCCTGCACCTTTACTATCCACTTAAATAACGGTACCCCCATATCACCTGAAGCCCAGACAAAACTACTAGGTATTACTATTGACAACAAGCTCAGATTTGATGTACACATTAATCTGGCCATTAAAAATACTAACAAAAGCTAGGTAGCCTCTACAAACATAAAACATTCCTGACCCATAATGCTAGAATTGCAATTGCACGTACACACCTTCTGTCAACACTGCTGTATGCCTCAGCCATCTTGATTAACTTATACAAAACAGAAATCAACAAAATGACAACCTGCTATAATCAGATAGCCAAATTTGCCAACAACAGCTCCTACAGAACACATCACTGCCTAAACCTAAAGCAACTGGGCTGGCTTGAACTACCAAACTTACTTATTCATAGTCAGCTGGTTACTACTCACAAGCTACTCTATCAACAAAATATATCACCTTCACTGGCTAACATTGTCCAACAGTATTCCTGTCCTAGGCAACTCCGCTCAACTGACAAATTACAGTTAGCTGTTACCAGATTCAACAACCATGCTGGTGACACCCTTTACTCTTTTTATGTGGCCAAAATCTGGAACTCCCTGCCTACATCCATATCCCTGATAACCTCCCTACCTACATTTAAAAAAGCTATCTACAACTACCTCAGCAGCAAATGGCTATGTCCCTGTTCAACTCCAGACTAATACCTGATCCACTCCAGTACTGTTGTAACTATTGTCCTAAACTAGAGTCCTATCTGTTACCTGCATATAAATGTACACCACATCAGAGGAATGATGACATACATGTAACGGTGTTAGTATGAACAATGTAAAACTGTTTATTGACTATTGTAAACTGTATTTGTCTGTAGTTTATACCTATAAGTGTCAATAACTAGATACCCTAATGGATCTAGATGAAATATGTACCCAAGTTTTTTCTGTATGTTCTGTAAAATTGTCTCTTTGGAGCTTTTCTCCCCGGGCCTCCACTGAAAATGAATATGAATCCAACTGGACTATCCCGGTTAACAAATGTAAAGTAAAATAAATAAATATATATATATATATATATATATATATATATATATATATATATATATATATATGGGTCCTAGTCACATTGTCGAAACACGGTTCATCTAAACCATGTTTCGGCGGCAACACAATTTAATGAAAGTGCATTTTATTGAAAATGCACTTTCGCTTAATTGAGAGTGGAAAATTAAAGAAAGCATGCAGTTTGCATGCACCATTAGTTGTAAATCAACGTATAGTGTTGATTTACAACTAGCGAAACTATCGCTGACATCGTGGTACAGTGGGGATAAGGGAATATTCCCTTTTCCACACTGAAGTGCGATCTTGGAGTGAGAATAATAAAGTAGTGGGGTCACCCCCACATAGGGGGTGCAGGGGGCTTTCCCCCCTGCATAACACTGTTTGATATGATTTTTTTTTTTTTATGTTATTTTCTTTAGAGAAAGTGCGTATTCGACAATATGCACTTTCGACAATATGCACTTTTGCTAAAGTGTTATAGGAAACACAATTCGATGAACTGTGTTTTTGATAGTAAGACAGTAATCCAAATATATATATATATATATATATATATATATATATATATATAGTTACACTTCATAATCTTGAATTACTGAAAGCTCAAAATTCAGTAACCCGAGATCATGAAGTCTAAAACCAGAATGCCGAAAGTGCATAAGAGCAAATTCGAATACCTTGAATCCGCTCTTATGCATTTCCGGTACATCTCGTGTAGTGTTATGGTGCCTGAAATTGCAGGTGAGTGAGTGTTTGTGTTTGTTTTTGTAAGTTGTATATGTGGGTAAGGGTAGGGAGGTGTAAGTGTGAGTGTTGGATTTGTTGATGTTTGTGTATGTGTGATGTATATTTGTGTGCGAGTGAGGGGAGGATGGCGTGAGTGTTTTTTTTTTCTATGTTATGTGCGAACTCAGAGTTGGTATATATAAATGGGGGGGGTGCAGGGGGGCTTGCCCCCCTGCTTATATGTAGTGTAGGGCTGTGTGGTTTGTGTGCTGTGGGTGGAATGGTGTACATGTTAAGTGGTGTATGGTGTATGTATGTTCGTGATTGTGGTTTCGGTGTTGTGAATGGTTTGACTTCATAGTCTCGGGTTACTGAATTTCGAGCTTTCAGTAATTCAAGATTATGAAGTGATTATATATATAGTTCTTCATTCAAATACATTTTTCCCCATTTAAGGGAAATGTCAATGCATATCCCCTAAATGGACATCTGAGTTTCTGTTATGTGCCTCTCCGCATACATCTTCTTATTCGGGCACCGCCCTCACAAGGCTTGTGATTGGCTGTGAAGGTAGAGACGGTGGCGCCATGGTCATGAAAGACAATGTCTTGGGCTATGTAGTTGGCATCCACAGCAAGCAAATGAAGACAGACTGTTGAAAGGGTTGTTGGGGAAGAAATAGCCAGGGAATTGTTATGGCTAGGCTTGTATAGGCCCTAGGGCTGATAGCCTAGTACCAACCTATGAACCTAAAATGTTTCATTTTGGTGCTTCCGCATACTTGGACAGACTGCTGAAGTGGTCATCATCATCATCATCGACCCCCCCCCCCCTTTTTCCTATTTTCTGTGTGGGGTTGAGATATCGTGTCTGTTGTCACCATCTCTAACTTTTCAATGCCACTGTCCTATCTTTTCTGACACTCATGCCTGACTGTTACAGGTTTCTTTCACACAATCCATCCACCACTTTGCTAATGCCCTTGTTTATCTTTTCTTCTTCATGTCTGTCCCAGATTTTCTTCACCAGATTGTCTTCTGCTTTCCAGCACATGTGCCTGAACTGACTTACTCTGTTCTATGTGATTTGTTCTGTAATTGGAGCTACTTTGGCTTCTGCTCTTATGTCCTCATTTCTTCATCTGTCCCACAGAGTGCATCTTACCACCTGTCTCAGGCACTACATTTGCATAAACTCTAGCTTCTTCATCTGCTCTGCCTTTACTGCCCAGGTTTCTGTACCGTACCATAGTTTTGGTCACACCACTGTTTTGTACACCTTACTTTTCACCTTCTTTGGCATTCTTCTGTCATAGACTATACCTGATACTCCATGCCAGTTGGTTGCAGCCCCTCTGATTCTAGCTTTGACCTCTTCATTCAGACTTCCCTTCTCCTCAACCACCCCTCCCAGATACTTGAAGCTGTTAACCTGTTCCACTTATCTTCCTTTTTATCTCAATTCTCTGCTTCTTCTGATTTCCCTAATTTGCTGCCATTACCACTATCTTGTCTGTACTTAGTTTCATCACATGTGCCTTCAGTTTTGCATTCCTTTACCCTGTCCATTGGTGAAGAGTCTGCCTGCAATGCCACATTGTCTGCATACAGAAACTTTGTTGACCTGCCCCCTCCAACCTGTTTGCAAACGTAGTCCCTCACCAGTATGAACAGCAGTGAGCTCAAAGCTGAACTCTGATGCACACCCAGGGGGAACCCTCTGTAGACTGAATGCCATTCATACTTGAGTCATTCAGTCCTTGTACATAGCCTGCACTAATTCGACCAATGTTTCTGGGATGACTCCAAGCTACTGCCTAAATCAGCTTTCTTGGGACCTTGTTATGTGCGTTCTCCAACTCTAGGAATGCATTTGGACTCTTTCCTCATTTCTAGCTTATTCCCAAATATCTGTCTCACTGCAAACCTAGGGCCAGTTCTACTGCATCCTAATCTGAATCCAAACTGCTCATTTCCCATCTTGCTTTCTACTACTCTGCATATTCATTTATCAGTAACCCTCTCCAGAACTTACATACAGTATGATAGCAGTCCACAGTTGTGAATGTCCCCTTTGTTCTTGAACACTGGCACTAGTATGCTTATTATCCAATTATCTGGAATATACCTTTCTTTCCATGCTGCAATGAGTACCCTCAGGAGCCATTTTTCCACTATTTCATCCAACATCTTGGCCATATCTGCTATGACCTCATCTCTGCTATGACCTCATTTGAGCCTGCTGGTTTCCCTGACTTCATTTTCCTGTTCTTACTTCTTCTAGGGTGGGCTTCTCATGTCCTCTTCTCGCATTGCCGACTGTCTCTGGGGCAGTACAGCTTCTGTGGCATTTTCCTTCAGAAGCTGCTGGAAGTACTCCTTCTATTTGCCTTTGATGTCCTGTGGATTGGTGAGCAGGTTGTTGTTGGCATCCCTTATGAAGGGTGTCTTATGACTTTCTTCTTTATGTTTCTGTGTTTGCCTTGCAACCTGATAGTTTATTTGTGTCATGTACTGAGTTACTTTTCAGAAGGTGGTAGAGAGCCTCTGATGCCTTGTTTATTGGTATTGCAACTCCTCTCTTAGTCTCTTTGTTAGCCAACCAGTATTTATTCCTGGCCTGGTCTCTTTTTTCTATCTCCCAATTTTTCTTACATCCTTTCTTTTGATGACTTCCTGGACTTCTGTATTCCATCACCAGCTTTCCTTATGTGCCTTATCTCCTTACCTGGCTTGGTTGCATAGCTGTTAAGTAGTCCTCACACTTAATGTTTTGAGGCACTGACATTCTTCTTTAACCTCACTCATTTTCTTTTCTTCTTGAAGAGCCCTGAATAATTCATTGAACTCTTATGTTTTCTCTCCAGTCAGCTTCCAGGCCTTCAGCATGGTCTCTGTTGACCTTACATTCTGACCACTGCTTGCGGCTGATTATGGCAACCATTGGTATATGCTGTGGGCCCACCGTTTCACTGGGGATGACTTTGCAATCACTAATTCTAATTCATTACCTTACTAGGCAGAATTCTACCTCCTTTGCATGCAGACCATTTTTGTATGCGATCTTGTGACTGTCTTTCAAGCCATATGCCATATGCCGGACAAAAGTCTAGAATGACCTCATCTTCTTTATTCCTATTGCTTCACCCATGTAGACTCCATCAGTCCTCATATCCCGTTCTGTCTGTCCCAATATGTACACTCAGGTGACCCATTCATAGGTTCATAGGTTTAGGCTAATGGCCCTGGAGCCTTTACAACCCTAGCCCATAGAAGTGCCCTAGCAGAAAAATTCCTGTTGTTCTGCTTTAAGTAATGTAACTGCTATCTGAATGAACTCTTTTCCTCACCATCACAACCCTGCTGTGGGCATAGGCTGAGATATTAAATTCCATTATGCCAATTGACAGTTGTGCTTTCTTTCTCTAAATGTCCTGGCAATCCTTGCAGTAGTTTGTCCATTTATTCACATGCACTCATATGACAGGGGCATGGCTAAGATGGTAACAGGCTAAAAAGCACTCAAATGACAGCAACATGAAATATGGGTCCCTGGTATTGAAATAAATGTTTCATTTTTGTGCTTGTGAATACTTGGATAGACTGTTGGAAGAGGAGTCATTGTGGGAAATGTTTCATTTTGATGCAGTCAATGTTATGGAATGATAGGCCTGTGATTTCCCATATGAAAGAGCAACTGATGACACAGGATGAAACTGAAGAGAATGTGGCACAAGAAGATCCTCTTGAACTTTCTGTAGAATGCCCGCAGAAAATGGAGAGCAAAGAATGTGCTCCCAGTTTAGAAGGAAATGATCTAAGAGAAGAGTTGCTTGATTTTATAGAGCTAGACAAACCTATTAAGAATAAGCTCAATAAAAGAAATAGACTTCAGAAAGTCAGTAAAACCCCAAAAGCTACATGTCTGACAAAACAAATGAACATAGTAATTAGGACTGTTTATAGAAATCCATGCACTATAAAAGAAGTAAATAGGATATATTACTGTGCAGCTAAATTATTAACAGATAAAATCTTACCACAAAAACACAGGGCAGTAAGGGAAAGGAAGGGGAGAAATCAAATGCCATCATAGAAATACTGAAGAGAAAAATGATAAAGCAACCAAAACAAGAAGTGTCACTATTACAATAGTATAGAAGAGGGAATAGATCAACAAACAATTTCAGAAATATACACGTGATAAAAGCAATGTGCAGTATCAGAACAGATCAGGATGTATCATGCACTAATGCAGATAATAAAAAAAAATATCAGCACAGGCAAAAAAAGTTAGAAGATGTACAGATAAATATAAAGGAAAAGTACAAAATAAGCAATTTATTGATGACCAAAAAAGTTTTATACAGGATCGGGAAATACAGCAAAAGAAATTGCAACACAACCAAAAAAGAAGAAACAGACACATTTTGGAGAAAAACCTATGAAGATCCTGTGGAACATGACAAAGATTCTAAATGGATAGAAGTAAAAGAAAGAATAAGAAGTTCAAATGTATGGGGTATGAAATAGGATAAAGTAATGGACATAGAAATTGAAACAAAGTTAAGAAAAGCTCCTAATTGGAAAAAGACAGGCCCAAATGCAGTACCAAACCTCTGGTTAAGAGTATCTTTACATGAAGATTTAGCCATGAGTAAAAACTATTTATATGTGCACACCGAACAGATGCCAACCTGGTTAACAACAGGAAAAACAATATTTCTACTTATGAGCGAACCTGCAAATTATCCTAAAAACTATAGACCAACAACTTGCCTTCCAACAATGTATAAACTATACACTAGAATTGATGCCGACAGAGTTTAGAAGAAAACTCAATCATGGCAATATAACAAATAGTAACAAAAGCAAGTCATATGGACAAAGGATCGTTTATTGTTATATAGTCATAATGGAGAACTGTAAAAAGGGGAAAAATCCAAGTATGTCATGGACAGACTACAGAAAAAATCATTTGACAGTGTCCCACATTCATGGATAAAAGAGTTCTTGAAAATGTATAAGATACAGCCTACACTGATCAATTACATTACAGTGACCACGAAAGAGTGGAAAACCACTTAGCAGTTAAGCCACAATTAAGTACAAATTATTATTCCAGGGATAGAAATTCAAAGGGGGGATATTCCAGGCTGACTCTTTTTCACTGTTGCTCTTTTGTCTTACCCTTAACCCATTAAGCTGTCTACTTAACAGATTAGGTCATGGCTACAATTACCTCCCAGAAAACAACAAAGTGTAAAGACTTATCTTCATTTTGTGGATGACTTAAAACTGCATAGTTAAACAGATGAGGAACTGAAAGCACAACTGCAAGTGGTCAAAACTTTTTCAGATGATATAGGAATGTCATTTGGTCTTGATCAATGTGCAAATGCAATCATTATTAACATGCATTAAAGCAGGAAAGCTGCAGTACCAAGAAAACATCAGTCTGGGACAGGGAGTGTATAAATAGCTAGGAGCTGATGAAGGATCAACAGTAAAACATGAACAAATGTGAATAAAACTAAATAAGGAATATTTTAGAATAATTAAATTAATATTAAAACAGGGTTGATATCTAGGAACAAAGTCCAAGCTATAAACCAATTTGCTCTTCCTGTCCTAACTTACAGTTTTGAAATGATTGATTGGTCCCAAAAGGTGTTGGATCAGTTGCATAGGAAAACAAGAAGGATGCTTCATGCTCATCAAATGATTTATAAAAATCAGTGCATACCAAGACTATATATTCCCCATTCTGGAGGTGTGGGCCTCCTCGAAATTGATTACATGTGTAGATCTGTAATTGTGGGACTGCGTACATATTTGCTGACCTCAGAAGACCCAAACATAGTGAAAGTTTTAAAACATGAGGAGAATAAGTCTAAGATGACTTCCCTGCTTAGTTTAGCAGAAGGATATGGGTTGTCAAGCAGGAATGAAAATCAAACCAGAAGCAGATAAAAATCAGACAGCAACTGAATGTTCCAAAAAACAAAAGGAAAAAAATATAAGGTGAAGGATCAGATGAGAAGGCAAGAAATGTGGAAAATGCATAAATGTAGTTGCAGTACAGAAAACTCTTGGAACAACCTCATGTTGATCAGGATCAGATGCAGGAATGGTTAAGGAGAGGTGAATTTAAACCAAAAGGCAAAAGGTTAATATTGGTGGCGCAAGACAATGGACTACAAACAAGTTGGTTTACAAAGTCCATTGAACATATGGGAGAAATGGACAAATATAGGCTTTGTAAAACAGAACTGGAAACAGTCGCACACCTCGTTGCTGGTTGTGACATACTAATGGCAGAAGGACTGTATCCTGAAAGGTATATTAACATGGCAAGTCTGCTGCACTGGGGATTATGCAAACATTATGGTATTGAAGTAGCTGAAAAACACTGGAAACGTGAACAACAAAGCATCATAGAAAATGATAAAGTTTATATTACATGGGATCACCCACTACCAACAGTTCAAAAAACAGATGTGAGAAAATCAGATGTAGTTCTAAGCACCGACAGTCACTGGTAATCACAAATTCAGCAACCTTGAGTCCTGGTATCCACACAAAACATTCTTTATTGTAAAAACTGGACCAAAAACAAGAACAAAAATGCTACCATAACCACAGGCACTAAGCACTTTAACCCTTTCGTCTTAGGGCATCATCAGAGTACAAAATTTGAACAGATCATCATCCCTTAAATACTGCAATCTTAATTGCTAAATTGTGTAATTATCTAAACAGAACACAAATTTCTACATTTTAGTGAAACAATAAAAGAAGTTAAAACCTAGCCTAACTTAGGGTAGTACATCTTAATTTACAGCTAAAGAAGTAATGAGATAATATAAATTATATAAATAAATAATAATAAATAATGAACAGTAATGAAATAGCAGCCAATTTCATAAAAACTATTGTAGTATCACAGTTTACAATGATAGTTTTTAAATAATGATTTTTAAAATAATAATTTTTAAAACCATAAATTATGTATATGCCAAGCCTTGAAAATAAATAAATACTTTGAAAATGGTTTAAAACTTGAAATTGATTTTTTGTTGACTGTCAATGTTTGAATGGATACATTGAATTGTGAATAATTAACATAATTGAATAATCAAAAATGTGAATAAAAATTGATTAATAAATATGTTAATATATATATATATATATATATATATATATATATATATAAATAAATGTTCATAAATATTAATGAATTTGATAAATATTGATAAATTGAATTGTTAAATATAATAATATTAAATATTTAGTATTGAGTGTTGTGTATTGAATGTAAATACGTGACTTAAAAATGTAAATGTTGTTAAAATGTATAAAATGTATAAAATATGTAAATAGAATAATAATAAATATTCTATTGTACCGAACAAGGTGTATATTAAAGTATCTATGTGTGTTCTACATGTTAGTTAACAATTTGTATACTAAATTCTAAATAATTTGTGATTTGAGCTTGAGTATACTGGCAATAGATATTTGGTCATTAATGCCAGGCCACTAGTTACAAAAGCACCAGAGGAGAAAGGCAACACAGTCCTTGCTGGAAAATGGATTTTAATACCACCAAAATGACTGGAACACAAAATAAAAACCAAGACAGTCCAAAGCACAAACGCTATGTCTACACACCTGCGTTTTCATTTAAAACACTTCTTCAGATGCAATACATCACATCCAATCCATCCTTGCTTATAAATACAATCAATTAATTTAATTGAACAATTAATTAAACACACTTGTAATACATCATTATAATTGCACTTGCTATCCCTTACATTAAATACTATTAAAAACTCACATTTTCTAAAAGAACCAATACATCACAATTAAATCTTACTATAAATGCATAAGAAATCCACAATTCTTTATACATATAACCAATTACAATAAAAATCATTCATAATATACAATAACTATCTAAATTAAATAAAATATTAAAAATCTGCCTACATCTTATCTGGTTTATTAGTCCACATACTCCCTCTAGTGTTTAAATACAGATGTTACACAAAACACTAGTTTTACTCTGTTGAACATTATAATTAAAACTTCCTTCATTTTTAAAATTCTTCATATAATACCTAACACTTAATATATTTCTTTATTGAAAAATATGAATCCTAATCAATTATTTAATAATGCCAAACAGTATTAGGGCTAGATACCCTATATTCAAAGAGAAAAAGGCAAACAATTTGTATACTAAATTCTAAATAATTTGTGATTTGAGCTTGAGTATACTGGCAATAGATATTTGGTCATTAATGCCAGGCCACTTACTGGCATTTAATCTAAGTTGCCAAAGACATTCTTTTGCTTCTAATAAAGTTTTAGTATCACCACCTTTGTGTATATTGTTGTGTGGTATTTTATCAATCACAAAAAATAAGAATTTTTTAAAATTGATACAGTTAATACTGTGATTATATAAAGCATTGGTCTGTCTTTGTTTCCTGATGTCACTCAAGTGCTCAATAATTCTTGTTTTTAATTTCCTGTTCGTTTTTCCTATATAATATGCTTGACAAGCTGTACATGAAGCTGCATATACTACCATAGCCGAGTTACAATCACAAGCTCCAGGGCATCTAATGGTCTTCTCATAATTATAAATTGAAAGTTATGGTCCATTGTTGATAAATCTACAAATATGACAAGCACCACATCTACTCATCTTAGATTTCCTAAACAGGTCATTATAAACACATTTTTCAAACATGTTTTTTAAGTTCCTACCCCTACTGAAGGTTATTTTAGGTTTGTTGCCAAGAATATCCACTAGTTCTGTATTTGATTCTATAACTGTGTTCCAGGAATCATATTACCATTAGAGAAGACCATTAGATGCCCTGGAGTTTGTGATTGTAACTCGGCTATGGTAAATAGGACTTATGCAATTAATTCTTCATTGATGTAGTAGCTGTACTCACCCACCATCTTCCTTACTGTATAAAGTTAGTGTGGCTTACATCTGTTTATTGTTGCCATTGTTGATATTTAATCAGGATGAATTTCCCTTCTTACACTTAGGGGCAAGAAAGTCCAGAAGATTTTTAGTCACTCTGGCTACTTTTAAATTTCCCTCCAAAAGGGCTTAGCCTATAGACAGCCAGAGTGACTGTCTGGGAGGGGGATAGACATAGGACATAGGTTCATACTAGGCTAACTGCCCTTATGGGCCATTTTAAGCCTAGCCAATTACCCCATGTCAGACTCAACCCCTGTACCTTGTGTTTCTTGGGTAAGAGAGCTTTGAGAAGTTGGACACTTACTGTATCCTTGGCAAAATACAACCCATAGACTATTGTAACAATGAAGGAGTCAAACATCTACTGTTACAGTTAATCGCAACTTGCAGAACTGAACTTTTTCTTTTATCTTTCTAGTAGTATTGCAGAGAGGTGGAGGTGGAAAGTATGTACTTACACACACACGCACACACACACACACACACACACACACACACACACACACACACACACACACACACACACACACACACACACACACACACACACACACACACACACACACCTGCAACACAGTGGAAAAAGCCTGTCCTAGGATGGCTAGAGAAACAAATGAGAACGGTCCTGATACGTAAAAAAGTGTACAATATGCATTTGATGAACAATGTAGGATCATTTCAGGAGAAATATGTGACGACGAGAGCTGAAGGGAGAGAGAGTATGATGTTGGGATGCTTTGTAGCTATATTGTTAGTCTGTAGGAAAATACCTGTGGAACTCTAACAAACATAGTTACATGTCACTTAGACAAAAGCACTTACATAAGAGGTGCATATTAAGAAAATCTCTTTTACCAGCTGGGGACAGAGTTATAAATTTAGGTTTCAGATCTGATAACAGATTCTTATTTTGGAACTATCTAAATCAGATGTCTGAATACTTGCGCACACATCCACACACACACACACACACACACACACACACACACACACACACACACACACACACACACACACACACACACACACACGCACACACACACACACACACACACACGCACACACACTTTAAAACATTTCTGAATAAGTTTTGATAAGTTGTTGAAAGACAGTGACTAATGGGCAGAAACCTTCTCTGTAACCTATTGTCTTAATTTTTATGTATTTATCTATTTAATGGCTGTAGGTTTAACACCTCATAGGGATGAAGTGGCTTGTTTAGAGTGACATAGTACAAGTTGATCCACTGGGATTCAGACATCTATGCATGGGGGAGCTGGAGTCCATTACATCCCTCACTGTGTGCAGGGCAGAGAAAGTCATACTGGACAGGATGCAAACACTGAGGTTATGCACTCTCCCCTCATCTGACTATTCTTTGTACTTACTGGGTAAGCAGCAAAGTCTGCACGTTAACTTATTAATTTCTTCCTAACCACTAGAAGAATTGCATTGTGCCTGTCATTTTCTGAATTTACTAGCTGCTTTTTATGTTACAGTTTTTTCAAGAAGATGTTTTTTCCCCCCTATATCTCTGTTCTTTCTTCCACCTTGTATTTTCAAATTGTGCTCTGTTCTTCTCAAGTATATCTTTTTTTTTTTAATTGACTCTTCTGCAGAAGGTAATTAATTATTTGTGTAGACAGTGTCGGACCCTAAGAGAGGAGTCAGTGTGGCCCAACCTATCCTGCAAGTAGTGCTAGAGAACACTAACAGACAAACAGAAATGCTTGCTTTATTACCTCAATGACCTTCGAACTGCACAGCATCAGTACAAGAAGAAGCATCAGTAAACTTCTGGGTAGGCAGCAGCAAACCTAAACCGTTGACATGCTCATTGCTGATATAAGCAGCAGGTGTATCGCAGGTCTGCCTACTGAAGTATCAGAACTCAAAATGCTGAGTGCCGACAACTAAAAACACGGAGAAGAGCGAATCTCAAAAATCCTTCTTCTCCTTTAAACTTCTTTACACCCCCCTCCCACACCCCACATTTCCATACCTCGGAGAAAAGGTAATATTCCAACAAATAGCATCTTGGGCTTAGTATATATAAGTCTGTTCTTCCGGCCATTCAGTCTCCATGTTACAAGTCTTGCTGTAACGGGTCCAAACATTTCAAATGGTTATCATGTTGCAGTTGTTCCGAATGCATTTAGTACTGTTATCATTGACTGCAGAATGGCCTCTTTTACCTTCTACTCTGGTGTCTCCCGATGGAGGCATTTGGGTTCCCTAAAAGAATGTCTGCCCATTCCCCCATTTCAATGTAGAAAAAACAGGTTTAGGAGATAGTTAATCCCTTTAACTGATATATGTCTGCTAGAACTTCCCACCTTTCACCATTATGAATAATAGTCAGTGACAGAACACCTTTTATACTAATTGCATGATTAGGCACCTCTTTTACAATGTGTTCCACATTTACGGAACTCCAACTTGTCACCAGCTTGTCACCACTGCTTTTAATACAAGCATTTTCAAATTCTATTGCAGCTGGATGTATAAACAAATACATTTATTTGAAAAAACTGTTGACTGGATAGTTAGAAAACTATCTGAACACAAAATGGTTGCTAGTATCTCATCCCTATGGGGACAGTAACGGGAGTAAAAACATCACAATCGTCTTTACCACTATATATTTACTTATATCTATTGCTCTTTGATCTCAAGAAGCTGTTTAACATGTTTTGCTATCCTTTGTTTGTGAGTTACTTTTCTAGTCTTACACTTCTGCCTTATGATGACTGATGGTTTGTGACCTTATTCTGTTTATATAAGTGAATCATATAGCTAACCTTTTCCCAGTGCTCCACTGCTGTATTCATTTATGTAGCTTATTTATTCTTTGCTTACTGACTAAGTAGACTGATCCAAAGATGACCCTTACCAGATATGATTTGTGTAGAGCCATAAAATCACATTACATTTTTAAATGACAGAGTGCATAGAAATCACAGTAATTTGTCAAAAGAAAAGAAAATGTGTATAAGAAAGATAGACAGACAGCATTTTGGAAAGTAAGAAGAAATATACAAATATATTTGCAAAATGAAGAACATTATGAAAGATACAACAACTGTCACCCTGACAAGAAGTTTAAAAAATGGATAGCCTATATTCATAGTAGATTTCCCCATGTTCCATCAAGACACATAAAACCAAGTCATGATTTGTAAAATTTTTTATAATCATGAAGTATTATTGAAACACATATAAGATTATTTTTTTATTTTTGCAAGTGCGCAAGTTCCCTCCTGCACTAATGTGTGGGAGGCCCATCTCTTATATATACTAACTCCATTGTTACAGAAAAGAAAAAAAAATACTGGAGTGCATTGCCAGCTCTCACAATACAAGTCATAGCAATCTAGCAAACCACAATAAAACAAAATCGCACAAAAGTTGCTTGCACACAAATAGATATATTGAAGGTGCAGATATATCGGAGTAAGAACTGCTTAGCAACCAGCTATATGAAATCCACTGGATAGCGGTCTGTCTTTGTGACAGATGGCTGTACAAATGGCATTGAGTGCAGAATTTCAATTCATTGGCTGGAGGTCACTTCTTCTTTTCCCAAGATGCATCAGCTTAAGAGAAGACTGCATTAGTAAACAGGTGATAGAGGACAACGCCGTCTGTATGGAAGGTGGGGGAAGGGGTTGCTCTAATGAGAGCAGAGATTTTGAATTCAGCCGTGAGCTATCTGTGTCCACATTAAAGCAGATTTTACAAAGCTATCATCTGACATCACATCAAGGAAGCATTCTGTTTCAGTACACATTAAAGTGTAATAGTAAAACTGTTACGTGACTAAAATTAATGAAGAAAAGGTATGACTTTTGTACAAGCAAAACTGCAAAGAGTTCTTGCTGTTGAATTCAAGGATCCAGTTTAGAAATGAAATGTGAGTGTGCATCACCAAAGGAAGGAGCAAGTCAAAGCACAAAACTACCTGAGCATAGCATTGGTATGATTAGACCTCTAAAATGGACCTATATTTGGAGGCTGATACTTATTTTCCGCCTTCATTTACTCCTCATGCAAGAAGCCCCACTGATGACTCACACGATTATGAAGCTATTCAGTACACTAGAATCCAGACTATTTGACCGAAATACTGGTGGTCCTAATACGGAGAGATGACCAGCATGTTACATCTTCCTTTGTCAGAAGAAAATATAATGACTTTTGTGTGGCAAATTTTTGCAGTATTATTCATTAATATCTACAGAGTTTACACTGTGTCTTTGAGAATTTGCTTATATTTTTTGTGGCATTCTTGTCACTTTATTTTTTTTTCATTTGAGCTTCTGAGCAGTATCCTACAATCATGCTGGAAGTGGGAAGAGTTCTGTGCTATTCAGTATTCAAAATGTAGCATAATTAGGTGTCTAGAAGTTTGGCTGAATGTACCCACTTTTAAAGAGACTTAGTACCTATTTTCAATGTCTATGGGCTGTGAGATATGGGTATGGTAGTGTTAGAGAAGTTTAAAGTTAAGCAGATTATTCATCTGTTTACATTCTGAGGTAAGTACATCGAAATGGTTACATTAAAAGCTGTGAAAGATATGTTTTTCAACTTGATATGAGTTCCAGGATAGAACATATTTATGGCAGCATCAGATGTAGCGTGACAGTCATTAAGAGGGAGCATACCTTAGGACAGGTGCTGGGCAAGGTAGTAAGATAGATGTAAAAGTCTGAACGTAAGCAGTGGGATGGATGTTAGTACTTTATAATTACATGAATATTGTTAATACAAAAGATCGTGATTGTCTTGTGCAACAGCTACAAGGTTATATACACACAAGGTGAGCTCAAGTGAAGCGTCAGGTGTCCTCTAATGTTTGTCTCTTTGAGAACATTGCGCAGTGATCACAATCATTTGTGCAAACTCTTAGAATGGTAGTAAAATAAAAAAATTACCTTACTTTGGTGATGTTGCTAGTCAGTACATTGATGCTGGTATTCTACATGCGTTCTGTCACAAAACATATGCTGTTGCAGTATGGTTGTGTTGATCACATGACAGTAGCTGGCTGCTTTTTATAGCCATCTCCACTAACACAGAGAAAGCTTTGCCTATGCATGTGTGACTTGAGTTTGACTATCTGCTTGAGCACCTGTTGGAGTAAGCATGGCGGAATGAGGAAGCAGAATCTGCATGATTTTTCCAAGATGGAGGGTGTAATTATGTGCTGGGGCAATTAGTTAAGGTAGCACAGAATTGTTAGTAACTTGTTAGTAGCTTGATGCTACAATATGGTGGATGGAGTTTAAGGAAAGTGTCCACATGGGGTGGGGCATTTCCCTCCCAATCCCTTTGTATGCAGCCTGTTGTGACATAACCAGCATAACAGTGAGAGGTAGAGCTTAAGGAGAAAAGACATTGCCTCTGCAGGATGATACTCAGCTCAGATGATTTCTTATCTCCTCTTTATGTCCTCTAACCTCATAAAGATTTAATCCAGAAGTAATAGCTGGCAGACTTTTTGTCCAGAGATATTAAGCTGGACAAGGGCAGTAGATATTGCAGAGGGTACAGTGATCATAGGCAGCTGGTGGTTTGTGGAATGGGAAAATAAAATGTGTTTTCTTTGTCACAGATGTTTTACAAGTGTGTTACTGTCTGAAGTTCTGTGCCAGTTACAACTTGATTAAATACTGTATTATTTACTTCTTAGGTTCATAGGTTGGTACTAGGCTATTGGTCCTAGGGCCTATACAAGCCTAGCCATAACAATTCCCTGGATATTTCTTCCCACAATATTTACTTCCCTGGACCCCTGTCTAGCAGGGCAACTGACATGATCCCCGGGTGAATTTCCTATCTCCCATCCAATCGTCAAGGTTCCTTTTGAAGAGGCCAAGGAGGTGCTCTGCTTGACATGTATTGGCAGTCTATTCCAGAGTATGGGGAGTCTCTGGGTCAGGAATATATCCCTCCAGCATGTTTTGTTCATTGTGATGACAAGGTTTAGATCCCTGGAGCGTGTGGCTCTGAGGGATTGGGATTTCTTTAAGTGGAGCATGTCCAACAGCTCAGGGTTTGACATGGATTTTAGCTGGCAACTGTTCCTTCAGGTTCAGCTGGTATAATGATGACACCATCATTACTTACCTTGTTGATATAGCAGCTGAATTTTTTTTTTTTTTTTTATAATTCCTTCTCAACTATGCTTGATCAGTGCCAAATTTTGTTTATTTTTTCTTTATGAAATTCTAAATACTTGTCTTCATTTTTCAGGTCGAAATGACGGGGCCAGTTGTAAAGCACCCAGAGGAGATAAGCGCACTCAGTCACAGTCAAGTGAAGTAATTAGCCCAGAGATTCTAAAAATGAGAGCAGCCCTATTCTGCATTTTCACCTACCTCGACACCAAGACGTTGCTGAGGGCTGCTGAGGTTTGCAAAGACTGGAAGTTTGTGGCAAGGCACCCTGCTGTGTGGACCCGGGTATTACTGGAAAATGCACGGATATCTGCACGGGTAACTCATCATGTCTCTTGCATGACATTCTCACTGTAAACTTTAAAAAGACTTACACTGCCCTTTAATCACATTTCTTGATAAAGATTAACTACTGTATGTTGTTGCTGCTTAACTGTTTCTTGAGGGACATTAATTATAGAGATATGCTCTGCAAATTGTATTTTAAAATAAAATATGTTCAGTGTTTTGCAAATTAGTTGTATTTGAGTGTTGTGTGTACCTACATATATACATGCATGTACATGTCAAAGTCAAATCAAAAGTCAAAGAAAACTTTATTGTCATTCAGAACTAAACAGCAGTGTAGCTGAATGAAATTACAATGCTTCGTTCTCAATGCAGGAAACAGTTGCACATATAGACAGAGAAAAATGAATACAATATCACAGTAGAAATTTAAAAAGTAGCAATTTGTAAGTAAAATAAGACAGTAGTGACCCACACCCTTCCCAGAACAGGAGACAAGGAAGGCAAGGAACAGTATGAAGGTAATATAGCCAAAGTAAAATTGAAATAGCAGCATATCTATTAGGCTGAATTATTGCACATTTCTATGTTGCACTTTACAGTCATTCAGTTTGTAGGTGAGCTACCTTAGTATCACACTTAGTTATTGCACATCCATAAAATAAGCCCCATGATAGGCTAGTTATGTAACAGACATCATGGTTCTTTTTCCCCCCAAGAGTTCAACAGTCTAATGGAGAGTGGAAAGAAACTATTTTTTAGTCTGGTGGTCTTACAATGCAGGCTTCTGTATCTCCTGCCAGAGGATAGGTGAGTGTACAGACCATTGGCAGGATGTGTTGGATCGCTGGAAATCCTTTTGATCCTGTCGATGTACCTGCATTTGTGTAGATCTTCCAGTGGTGTAAGGGAGGTGCCAATGATTCTTTCTGCTGACCTTACAACTCTCTTGACAGCCTTCCTATCCTGATTATTACATCTTCAAAAAACAAGTAATCTCCGTGGTATCCCAGAAGTCTCAAAACAACCCACTAAAGTGTAGTGGGTCCAAAAAAAAACAGCGTAAGAAACTTCTCTGCGTGGAAGATTTTCACTCCATATATTTCTAGTTAATCAATGCATATTAATCAGATCAGACAATAGTAGTAGAAGTAGTGAACTTAAATTTGTCTTAAGTCAAAATAAAACAAAACAAAAAATAATAATAGAAAATATATAATTGTACAGCATTACTAAGTATTCAAAAGTAATCCAAGCAAGGCAGGCAGTCTGTTTCCAGTCAAAAATCCTTTATTAAGTACACAGACAAGCGATCCAAGTAAAACAAAAATAGAGTAATAATTTCCTCACAAGCTTTCTAAATATATATATATATATATATATATATATATATATATATATATATATCTATATATACTTTTTATCAGGCATGGGAGTGGTTTATTGTGCTGTAAAACAAAGTGTTATTGGTACACATGTTAAATTCACATCCCTTCCCCCATCAGTGTGACATTCGAGCTGGTCCTGCCCTACTTAGTTGCTGTCATAATATATAACCCTTATGTACTTTAAATAAAATTATATAATGATGTGGTACCTCTTATTTAACCAGATTATTAAGTAGATTATTAAGTCTGTGATTTTATCCAAGACAATATACTACATGGCTGGAAATATATCAACCTTAGTTCATTTGGCAATCAAAAAATATATATAAATATATACATATACATTTTACATTTAAAATCAATTTCTATTTTCATAACCTATTGTTGTCAGAAAACCAACGAGGGTTAACTTATTACTCCACAGTAAAAGTCTACATCCTAGAAAAACCAAGTTTAATGTAGTGAAGTCCCAAGGCTATAGACTAGCTAGAATTACCACAGAGATGGAACCATTTTTGAGAAACCTGAACAACTTAGAGAATGATTTTCTAGTGAGAGGCTATGAAAGTCAGATGTTAAAAACATCCTGGAACTCATTATAGAACTGAAAAGGACTGAAGCACTTTCACTCAGCCTCCCCAGTAGAAAAACGTTAAGTAATTCCACAGAGAATAACAAATGCAAAAATAACTGCATCCTGACATACACTTTGGATTATCACAGTATCAAAAATATTATTGAAGAAAACTGGGGCATTGTCACAGGAAACCCTTTTCTGATTAACATCTTAGGTGAAGCCCCATCATTTGTTTATAGGAAGGCCAGGAACATTAGAAGTTTTGTTGAATTTAAACCTAGACCATATGAGAGAAACACTAAAAGATATGAAACTAATTGTACATTTTGTATATTTATACAGCAAGGTGATAGTTTTTATTGCCCTTATTTAAAGAAAATCATTAAAACCAGTGCAGGTGGTGACTGTAACACTACAAAAGTAATTTACAGGGCACAGTGCAATGAATGTGATGCATTCTACGTGGGCAAGACTGTAAATAAACTCAAGCATAGGATTTCATGTCATCTGTCAGAAATACGATCTGGATGTAAAAATAATGCACTAGCCAAACACCTTTCTCTTCATAAAAGACACACAGGTTTTAAGTTCCAGATCCTGGATTGCATAGACATGGGTGATCTTGAAGGAGACATCCCGAATATTCTGGAGAAACATGAACTCATGTGACAATTAAAACTGAACTCTTTTAGGAAGCCTGGACTAAACTAGTGACTAAACCGGGCGGCACAGTAGTGCAGCAGTTAACGTTGTCGCCTCACAGCAAGAGGTTCTCCGGTTCGATTCTCGGCTGGGGTGCCTTCTGTGTGGAGTTTGCATGTTCTCCCTGTGTTCATGTGGGTTTCCTCTGGGTACTCCGGTTTCCTCCCACATTCCAAAGACATGCATCTGGTGCATTTCTCGCCGGGCCTCCGCTGAAAACAGGCTCTGTGGAACCTAGTCGGACTTTCCCGGTCAACAAATGATAAATAAATAAACTACTACTGTTCAATTAAAAGTGCACTGGAACTTAAAAAAATGCCACATTGTTTACATGACTAATTGTATTTTATTTTATTTTATTCTACCAGTTGGTTTTAAATACCATTTAAATCAGTTATAATTTAAGTGTATATTTTGTTTCCATCATCATACATACATTTTTTTCTTATTTTTATTTTTTCTGGTTCTTTTTTCCACTTTATTCAAAATGATGTGTAATAACAATACTAACTAATTATACAATTATATATATTTTTTATAGATTGTTTTTAGGGTTCTTGTACACAGACCTGAAGAACTCTAGAAGGACGAAAGCGATCTTTGTTAACAATAGGTTATGAAAATAGAAATTGATTTTTACATGCAAAATGTATATGTATATATTTATATATATTTTTTGATTGCCAAATGAACTAAGGTTGATATATTTCCAGCCATGTAGTATATTGTCTTGGATAAAATCACAGACGTAATAATCTGGTTAAATAAGAGGTACCACATCATTATAAATTTTATTTAAAGTACATAAGGGTTATATATTATTATGACAGCTACTAAGTGGGGCAGGACCACCTCGAATGTCACACTGATGGGGGAAGGGATGTGAATTTAACATGTGTACCAATAACACTTTGTTTTACAGCACAATAAACCACTCCCATGCCTGATAAAAAAGTATATATATATTTAGAAAACTTGTGAGGAAATTATTACTCTATTTTTGTTTTACTTGGATCGCTTGTCTGTGTACTTAATAAAGGTTTTTCGACTGGAAACAGACTGCCTGCCTTGCTTGGATTACTTTGGAATACTTAGTAATGGTGTACAATTATATATTTTATATTATTATTTTTTGTTTTTTTTTATTTTGACTTAAGACGAATTTAAGTTTGCTACTTCTACTACTATTGTCTGATTAATATACAGTGATTAACTAGAAATATATGGACTGAAAATCTTACACACAAGAGAAGTTTCTTACACTGTTTTGATTATTACATCTTCCATACCAGACTGCAATGCTGTTTGTCAGGACACTTTCAATGGTGTTCCTATAAAAGGTCTGAAGTATGAAGCTTGGTAATTTTGCCTTCCTAAGTTTCCTTAGAAAGTGCAAGCGTTGCTGAGCTTTTTTGACTGTGCCGGATACATGGACTGACCAGTATAAGTTCTCCATGAGATGAACACCCAAGAACTTTGTACTCTTGACCCTTTCCACTGTCATCCCTTTCATCACTAGAGGTTTGTGTGGTACTTGAGATCTTCTGAAATCGACAATCAACTCCTTTGTCTTGCTGACATTCAGTGCTAGATTGTTGCTGTCACACCAGACCAGGAGTTGATCAATCTCGTTCCTGTATGCCTCCTCCTCTCCGTCTTTGACCAGACCCATAACAGTAGTGTCATCCGCAAATTTGATGATCCTATTCATGTCATGTGTGGCCATGCAGTCATTTGTCAGCAGAGTGAAAAGGAGAGGGCTTAAGACACACCCCTGTGGTACTCCTGTGTTCAGGATGATACTTCTAGAGCTGTTGTCTCCCACATGAACCTTCTGAGGCCTTTCAGTAAGGAATCTCAGAATCCAATTGCATAAATGAGAGTCTATGCCCAGCTGAAGTAGCTTCAATGTCACATTCTGAGGGATGACAGTGATGAAGGCAAAACTGAAATTGATGAATAGCAGTCTTGCATAGTAGTTTTTGCCTTCTAAGTGGGTCAGTGTTTCATGGAGAGCTAATGAGATTGCATCCCCTGTGCTGCGGTTTGTCCTATATGTGAATTGCAGTGCATCCAGTGACACAGGTAAGATTGAGGCTATGTGATTTTTGACCAGC
>NC_056729.1:1885652694-1885657694 GCF_019279795.1 Protopterus annectens
TCTTATATCTAAACTAGTACTTACTTTAATGTAATTTGGTAGTCTGTTCCAAGCATCAGCTACTCTGTCATAGAACCAATTAGTATACTTCTCATTCGTATTGAATCCTCTATGTAGGTTATCTGATGATTCTCTAGCACTTTTTGATAACACCAAACATTCCCAGAGGTAGTTGTCCCAAAATGCCTTATATACCTGAATAGGATCTCCTCTTAAATATCTGTAAGAGACACTGTACAAGTTCAGATATTTCAGTCTTTCATAATAACTTAGATGTTCACATCCATGGATGCCCTTAGTATATTTCTACTGTACTGTTTCCAGTTTATTCATGCTTGTTTTCCTATAGGGTTTCCATATTGTTATTCCATACTCAAGTTTGGGTCTAATGTAGCTAACAAACAATGACTTCATTATGTTTGATTTCCTAGACTTTATAATTTTTTTTATACAATCTATAGTTCGGTAACTATCATTAGCCAATTGGTTGATATGATTAGTAAAACTCATAGTTGAATCTACCCATATACCCAGGTCCTTAAATGAGTCTACAGTTTCAATCACTGTGTGCTGTTCTAAATATTCACCTTTCAGTTTATGTCTCCCAAATCTCATATGCTTAGTTTTTGATGTATTTATCAACATATTATTCTCCTGTGCCCAAATGGTCAATTTAGTCAAATTATTTTGCAGACATGCCTTCTCTGTAACACTTGTAATCAGTTTACCCAATTTCAGGTCATCAGCATATAGACTGTAGAACACCTCAGATGAAAACGTAAGGTCTGAAAGATACACTCTAAACAAGTAAGGGCCTAGTACAGAGCCCTGTGGGACACCTTGACTGTAACCAAGGAATTCACCTGTCCAGATGGTGTGTGACACTTTGCATGTCCTGTTTGTAAGCCAAGCAGCTATCCATCTTATCAACAGTACATCAATACCTAGTTGTACTAATTTATTAATCAGTGTTCTGTGCATGACCCTGTCAAATGCTGAAGTTAAATCTATATAAATCACATCACAGCACAATTTTTCATTCATAGCTGTTATTATATTGTTATAGAACATCATGTTACAGGTGACAATAGATCTATTTTCAACATATGCATGCGGATATATGGTTTCAAGTCCCAACCTATCCAGTTCTGATAATAACTTATCCAATATTACCTTCTCCATTATTTTTCCACAACATGAAAGTAGACTTAAGGGTCTATATGATTCTGGATTTGTCCTACTCCCCTTTCCCTTAAAGACAGGTTTAATAAGTGCATGTCTCCAATCTTGAGGAATCTCTCCATATTTATATGACATAATGAATAAAAGATGTAATGGCAGTGTAAGTTCTTTATTAAGTGTTCTCAAATCATTGTTACTTATTCCGTCTCCTCCCTGCGCTTTGTTTGGATCCAGTTTGCACAGTTCTTTTTCAATATAATCTAATTTGATTCCAGTATTTGGGGTTACCTGGATGTCACTAGGACAACTTACCACCCCTTTTGTGGAGCCAAACTGTTTTGCATAAGATTTTGTAAATATACCTATACTCTGTTGTGTCTAAGAATAAATTTTAGAATCTGCACACAGTTTATCAGTTTGTGTATCTTTACTCCTTCCGCATCTTATACTATTATGCTCAATATCTTTATATAAATTTTCTTCAAAATTTTCTTGAGCTTGTCTAACACTATGCTTAATCTATTAGTTCAGCTCATTTATTTCAGTTTTCAAAGTTGTAGTTCGACCTCTCTTCCATTTCTTATATTTTTTGTCTCTCACCTTAATCACGTATCTTGTTTTTATGGAAATATAGCCCCCTGATGTTATGTGCCTAGATCCTGATGTTAAACATTTTTTTTTTACTTTTTGCACTCAAACAATTTCTCTTTCAAAACTTTCCACATTCCATCTGCAGTTTTTCCACTGAACACCTCATTCCAGTCAGTTTTATATAGCATTTTGTTTTGCTTCCCTATAATCTGTAATTAACCTTCTGTGCATTGACTTAAATTTCAGTTTGGCAGAATTATCTAGCAACAAATTAACCTTTATGACCCCATGATCACTGCACATCAATGGTGGTAAAACTTGACTTGAAGTTACAGTAATTTCTTTAGGAACACAAACAATATCTAGTATATTCCGTCCCCTGGTAGATTTTTTTTACAATATGAAGCATTTATTGTTCCTGAATATACTCTGTGAATAATTTCTTTACTAACGTTGTTGAGTCAATATTATTCCAGTCTGTTTCTGGTAAACTTAAGTCCCCAGCTAATATTATTCTTCCCCCCTGTGGTTCATGTAAGAAATGTATGAATTACTCTAGGTCATCTGCACTTGACTTTGGTGGTCTGTACACTCCAACAATTGTTATATATTCCAGGGTTGTCTTTATTGTCACAGTTACACAGTCTATAGTATTGGTATTATCATTGAACATGTAATAATCACAAGTCTCATAGCTATCTGTAATGCCTATCATAACACCTCCACCTGATTTTTTGTTAGAATGTCTGTTACAATAAAACATTTATACCCTGACAGAACTGGTTTCCAGTCATTGTTCTTTAACCATGTTTCACAAACTATAACAACATCAATCTTGTGGGAACGTAGCAAATTTTCTAATAAAACCACTTTATTATTAATGCTCCTAGCATTAAAAACCATCAAAGATGCATCAAATGTTGCTATCTGTGAACTGTTACATTTTTGACCTGGCAAAAATCTTGGCTAGTGTTTGTCAAATATTGCAAAATATCTGCTGCAAAAATTCTCTTCCCTGATCTAGACAAATGCACACCATCCTGGCTGAACATGTGTGCCCAAAAGAAGGCTTGGATGCTCTACACGTTTCCATTTTTTAAAACAGGACATTTTTTCCATGTAGGTGTTTATCCAAAAAATCTTTTCATTCACAATGACTGACTATCCTTTCTATAGGTCATTTGTGAAAAATACGTCCTAACACCAATACAAGCTATACTATGTAGGAGGGCTGTCATTTCCCAACTAACTGTCAGAGAATCTTTGCTGGTGACATCTTTTGTACCAGCATGAATAAAAAAGATCCATTTTTCCTTACATAGGTGATAGCTTAGGTCGATGTAAAAAAATCCCATGGCATCTATCAAAAAGAGTAGGGTTCTTTTAAATACAAAAATAACTCTTATTTACAAAATATTTACATACTTACAAATATTTACTTGTATACAAACATATATTCATAATTTCCTATACAATCATGCTAAATTTTCATCCTTATTAGACCCCCACTCCTTTTTCCATATGATTTTACTTAATACTGTTGCTAAGATCCATTTACCATTAAACATAATTTCATATATCTATTCATTCCATATAACACATATAAAATAACTTTTTATTTATTATTTTAGCATATTTCCTTCTATTCTTAAAATATCCATATTTAATCATACCCATGTTCATTTTATCCACTCTGTATATCTTCAAAAAATCTTCTTTACATAGTTTTCCCAAAACTTTTTTACTCTTTTACATTTCAGAAACACTTTTGATATGGCATATTTTCTTTTACTGGCCGTTTATCTATTACCAGTTTCCACAAAAAATGTTGGCATTCTACTTTCTGATTATACCATTTGCTTCTTATTTTTATAGCTTAACATTTTTCATCTGCTAGATTTTCCCATGGTTTTACATAATAATGTTTTATCATTGCATTTTTATGCCATACTTTTCTATCTTTTTCTTTAACATACATTTTTATTTTCCACAAAAATATTTTTTCCAGGTAATCATACTTATATTTATACTACTAATCCCTCATCTTTTTCATTTATCCAGTGTAACACTTTGGAGAAATTTAATGAAGCAGCATATACCACTGGGTTAATTAACCCTAAACCTCCTTCTTTATTTACATACAAAACTCCTATTTTACTGGGTTTAATCTAGAACCCCATATAATTAAAAAGAGATATCTGTAATACTTTATTTTCAAATACTGTTGCCAACATAAATGCACTTGCTAATGTTGCTATTTTCCCATCACTAGTTAATTTATCAAATAAGCCTTTTTTCTAAATGATCATTTATATGTCCTCCAGAAAAGACATGTTTACTTTATTTCTTCTGTTGTTTTTTCCCAGTTGAATTCTACTTACATCTTTATTCCCAGTTTTTATACCTAACACAGAAATTTGATTTATTGTAAAATATATACTCCCAATGTTTACTACATCACCTAAACCTTTACTTTTCTCTTTATTTAGAGCCATCCATATCTTCTGTAAACACTCATTTGTGCAAATTACTTCTTTTATCCAAATTTTGCTTTTTGCAATTGCTGTAATGTCATCTGCATATGTTAACAGAACTGGAATTCTTAATCCTTCAGGTGTTATATACCCAGACTCCTTCATTTTGTAATTTATTTCACATTCTGTCACATTCATAACTAATACAAGTATATAACTCATTCAACATCCCTATCTTATATCACTCTTCATATGTAGATCTTGGCTTAACCAGCCATTTTCAAGTATTTTTACTTTATTATTACAATATGCTGACGTACATGTTTTCCTAACTTTCTCACTTATATTATATGCTATCATTTTTACCCTTAGGATTTCTTGTCCAATTGTGTCAAATGCCTTAATAAGGTCTGCTATTGTGATTTTAACTTCTTTTTTTGTGTTCATAATTTTTCCACAATTTCTCTATTATTAATAATTCTTGGTCTCTAGTATTTAATTATCTTATATATTCCATCTTTCTTATTCTTTATATATAAAACCTTAATTTACCCATTCATTCAAAATCATTACAAATATTTTTTTTGCCAGTCCCTTACATTTTTTATATATTTCATACCTATTCCATCTGGGCCTGCGACTGAGCCTATATTTACTTCTCCTAATACTTTATCTAGCTCATTTAAAGAAATCTCCTTTTCCAACTCTTTGTTTTCTTTTTCTGTTAACTTTGTTACTTTTCACATTTTTTTC
>NC_056729.1:1885662694-1885665194 GCF_019279795.1 Protopterus annectens
AAGTCATGGTTGCTCTTTGTTTTTCTGATGAAGTAGTTTTGATGAATAGTGATTAAAAGAGTTTTTACACTAAAAGACTCAGTCTTCTGCTAGTTCTGTTGGTGTTTTATTTATTTATGTGCTTAGGATGTTGTTATTTATGTGATCATTTGTGGGGTTGTCACTCTCCCCAAAGGGGATGATGATGCATTTTTTTGGTATTCAGCTTGAGGCCATGTTTCTGGCACCAGTCATTTGTCTGAGTAAGACCCTCTTGGTGGATGTCCACATTACTAGGGGAATTGATGACAACATTCAGCTTGCAGTCATCTGCAAACTTAGTCAGTCATAGCCCAGTCAGAGGCCCCCAAGACCAAAACCTGGGGTACGCTGCTTGTTACAGATCTACTGCTTGAGGTGGCTTCCCCTACTGTATTTTGACTAGGTGGGTTCTATCAGTGAGCCAGTTTGCTACCCATCTGGTAACATATAGATTGATGCCTAGTTGAGAGAGTTTATCTATTATGCCCGAGTGAGGAATAGTGTCAAAGCTTTGGCCAGGTCAAGGTAGGCAGTGTGCACCGTCTTCCCCTCGTCCATGGCTTTGGTGACTGTCTCAAAGAAATCAACCAAATTTAACAGACATGACCTCCCCTTGATGAAGCCAAACTGTGTGAGATTGAGTGTTTGGAGGTGGCCAAGATAATCCATTCCATGGCCTTGCAGATCAGGCTAGTTAGGCTGATGGGTCTATAATTTCCTGTATCGGTGAATGCTGTACCTTTGTGCAAAGGGATGACAGTGGCTACCCTCCACAAAGCTAGGATGAAGCCAGTACTCAGGCTTTGGTTGAATAGGTCACCTAATGGTGCTGCAAATTCCTGCCTGAGTTCACGTAGGAGGCAGTCTGGTATATTATCGGGTCCAATGGTGGCTGTATTTTTTTGCCTTTGAGAGAGCAGTGATGACCTGTTCCCTGGATATAAGGAGAAGGAGGCAGGTACTGGGAATGTCCTGATTTACTGATGGGAGGGGACAGAGGGGTGAAGTTTTCACTGAGTCTGTCAGCCAGCAAGTTTGCTATATTTATGGCATTTGTATATGTGGTGTCCTTGACCACCAGTTCTGAACAGATCTGGATGCTTCCTTTGAGGTTGCGGACATATGTGACGAAGGCCTTATGATTGTCTTTAATAGATGTGGCCAGTCTGAAAGATGTTTCAAGAGACCTTGTGACCCACCCTCCCATCCTGACCCTTTGTTTTCTTCCAGAAAGTCTGAATCTGCATTTTTCACATTGGCAAAATTGTTTCTAACAAATGGGTTCTGAAAATCATTCATCGAGGTTATATATGAGAGTGTGAAGGAATTTCTGCTTTCTAGAGGGTCATTTGTTCACTGATAGGGAATACTTATGGAAATTTGGTCTCATGATACCCTTGTCAGGGTTCCATGTGTGAAGAATACAGGTCGTATCAGAAAGCTCTTTTGTCTCAGCATAAATGTTTGCTCCCAGCATAAATGCCCATTATCTTTTCAAATCCCAGTACTTGGATTAGTCAAAAGAGAAATCTTTTGGTGGAAACTATAAATATCCTTAAATCCTGATATCCCCTTCTCCCTCCATGCTACAAAGTAATAAGTCACTGCAGATACTTTGGACTTTGATTTGGGAGCAGTATCGGGAGGGATAAAAGTGAGTCTGCATGTCCTCCCCGTGATTGGGTGGGCATTTGAAAGACATGTGTAAATGGGTGTGCCTTCGTTGAAGGTTGGACGTCGAGCTGGCACCTCAGTGTTTGTGACAATCTACTGCCAATCATCAGTAGACCGGAATTCTGCTGTGGCAACCCCTAACCGGGAAAAGCCGAAAGACAACAACATCGGAAGGGATAAAAGTGTAAGGGGTGTGAGACACCAAAGATGGATGGAAGCACATAAATATCAAGGAGATGCTCGGCCTGATCATGGCACTCAACTCTCTGACCTACCTTTGGTCCCAGGGACCTCTGCAAGTGGTTACTGACAATACCACAGCCATGTGGTACTTCAACAACCAAGGAGGAAGGTCATACCTGAACTACCTTTGGTCCCCGGGACCTCTGCAAGTGGTTACTGACAATACCACAGTCATGTGGTACTTCAACAACCAAGGGGGAAGGTCATACCCCCTTTGCAGAATAGCCACATTAGCTTGTAATATAACTTCACGGCACAGTCTCAGTCTACAGGCATCCTACATTCTATCAGAGCAAAATTGTAAGGCAGAAAGACTGAGCAGGACTAGAGCAGATCCTCATTAATGGAAACTTGATTAGCTGGTCTTCAAAGAGTTGATCCATCTGTGGGAAATTCCTCAAGTAGGCCTCTTTGCCTCCTCTCTGAGCAATCAACTGGCAAGATTCTGTTCCAGGACTCCATGTAAGAAGGCTTGGAAGACAGATGCCTTTTCTTCTTCTTGGGCATAAATGTTTCTGTATGCTTCTCTACCCTTTCCACTAATAATAAGGGTGCTTCTGAA
>NC_056729.1:1885670194-1885691751 GCF_019279795.1 Protopterus annectens
GCAAAATATCAAAGCGGCTTTTAGGCAAATTCTTTCCCTGGGAAAAAATTTGCTTGGCCACTTTGTTACTTTGCCTTTTTCAGCACTGTAGTGGGTCTTGGCGTTGGTATATTTAAGTAGGGGGGTGTGGTGGGCGGAGTCCTCCACTTAATGTAATGCTTAAAGTATTTTTTTTATTTTGTTGGAACAGCGATTTCTTTTTCCTAGGAAAAAAATCGCTGTTCTGACAGTTGGAAATTGTAAGCTCTCGCTTACATAGGGTCAATTAATCACTATTCACTTTTTTAAGCGTTCGGTGATCTAATATAGACCCGTATAATAAGCAATTGTAATTACAATTCCTTAGTGACAGATTAAGTGTCAATTGTTTTAATAAAATTTAATACCATGTGCAAGTACAGACCCAGAGCTGGTGCTCTTCTTACCCCATCCTTCAGGTGACACTATGCATCGGAGATAACATCAATCTAATGTGTACTCTGTTGTTGCTTGGCTAATGCTGTCTGTATATGTGCCTTATGTAACATTATCTATCTCCTTGTATATGGGATTCTCCTGTCTGTGTACTTAGGTTTAATCTCTGTCATAAACAGCCAGAAGAAACCACTTTACAAAAACCCAGAAGAGATGCTAAGTAAGATGTAAACACGGATGCAGAGACTTTAAAGTGAAAACAGGTATCTCCAGTGCTATTGTTACCTAAGATATTAAAACATGAATAACAATGCAGAAGTACACTGTTTTATTTGTATTTAATAGGGGAGTACAGCAGTGATTAACGTACTTAATCAGACTCAGCCCGGAAGCACTGTCTGGTTAGGTGACTTGTTCAGTGTGTCACAGTAGGCAAATGAAATCTGAAGGTCTCAACTGCTGGACTATAAGATGAAGCTTGCTAACAGATTTGATTTTCATTGCTGAATGCCAGAGAAAATTCATTCATTTATTCATTCTGTTATACCCACATTATCTAAATTAGGGTCACAGGGGAGACAAACCTTTCTCAATGCTTATTGTGCACAAGGCAGGTAAACTAAGCTTGGATAGGATGCTTCTATGAGCTTGGCAGACACACACACACACACACACACACACACACACACACACACACACACACACACACACACACACACACACACACACACACACACACACACTGTGCACACTGACATGCCTTCAGTGCAATTTCGAGGAGCTGCAGTTTATCTGCAGCATCTGTTATAACATGTAAGGAAACCGGACCACTCTCTGAAAACCCCCGTGGACACAAGGAGGACGTGCTGACTGTGAACACAATGCATCTCAGCCAGGACACCTCATGACCTCTAAAAACCCGTGTAGTTATTGTATTTTAACAGACAACTTGCACGACAGTAGCATACTATAGCAACTTAACAGCATTATATACACTCAGGAGAGATGCCTGCGAGGCCCAGTAACCAGACGTCTTGTACTTCTTTTGTATCAGATTCAACTCTGACCTCTGCCGTATTTTGCAACAGAGTTGAGTAAATTCTAGATACACTTGTGCCTCTACAAAAGACAGTGTAAGGACATTCTGAAAATGGTGCAGATTACACACTAATTAACATGCTGCAGGCCAGGTTGATGATTATATGCTGTAAAGGAAACAATGGTAAAGGATGTACTAATGAAGTCACAGCTTCATATGTGTATGCACATACAGTTGAGCTGAGGACATTAGCAGTCGGCAGGGAGAGTGCATTTAATGTGTGCACATAGCTTCATATGTGTATGCACAGACAGTTGAGTTGAGGACATTAGCAGTGGGCAGGGAGTGTGCATTTAATGTGAGCTGTATGCACAGACAGTTGAGCTGAGGACATTAGCAGTGGGCAGGGAGCGTGCATTTAATGTGTGCACATAGCTTCATATGTGTATGCACAGACAGTTGAGCTGAGGACATTAGCAGTGGGCAGGGAGCGTGCATTTAATGTGTGCACATAGCTTCATATGTGTATGACAGACAGTTGAGCTGAGGACATTAGCAGTGGGCAGGGAGCGTGCATTTAATGTGTGCACATAGCTTCATATGTGTATGCACAGACAGTTGAGCTGAGGACATTAGCAGTGGGCAGAGAGCGTGTATATAATGTGCGCAAATAGCTTCAAATGTGTATGCACAGACAGTTGAGCTGAGGACATTAGCAGTGGGCAGGGAGCGTGCATTTAATGTGTGTACATAGCTTGATATGTGTACGCACAGACAGTTGAGCTGAGGATATTAGCAGTGGGCAGGGAGCATGCATTTAATGTGTGCACATAGCTTCAAATGTGTATGCACAGACAGTTAAGCTGAGGACATTAGCAGTGGGCAGGGAGCGTGCATTTAAGGTGTACACATAGCTTCATATGTGTATGCACAGACAGTTGAGCTGAGGACATTAGCAGTGGGCAGGGAGCATGCATTTAATGGGCGCACATAGGTTCATATTTGTATGCACAGACAGTTGAGCTGAGGACATTAGCAGTGGGCAGGGAATGTGCATTTAATGTGTGCACATAGCTTCATATGTGTATGCACAGACAGTTGAGCTGAGGACATTAGATGTGGGCAGGGAGCGTGCATTTAATGTGTGCACATAGCTTCATATGTGTATGCACAGACAGTTAAGCTGAGGACATTAGCAGTGGGCAGGGAGCGTGCATTTAATGTGTGCACATCGCTTCATATGTGTATACACAGACAGTTGAGCTGAGGATATTAGCAGTGGAAAGGGAGCATGCATTTAATGTGTTCACATAGCTTCATATGTGTATACAAAGACAGTTGAGCTGAGGACATTAGCAGTGTGAATGGATCGTGCATTTAATGTGTGCACACAGCTTCATACATGCATGCACAGACAGTTGAGCTGAGGACATTAGCAGTGGGCGGGGAGAGTGCATTTAATGTGTGCACAAAGATTCTAATGTGTATGCACAAACAGTTGAGCTGAGGACATTAGCAGTGGGCAGGGAGTGTGCATTTAATGTGTGTGCATAGCTTCGTATGTGTATGACCAGACAGTTAAGCTGAGGACATTAGCAGTGGGCAGGGAGCATGCAATTAATGTGTGCACATAGCTTCTTATGTGTATGCACAGACAGTTGAGCTGAGGACATTAGCAGTGGGCAGGGAGCATGCATTTAATGTGTGCATATAGCTTCATATGTGTATGCACAGACAGTTGAGCTGAGGACATTAGCAGTGGGCAGGAAGCATGCATTTAATGTGTGCACATAGCTTCAAATGCGTATGCACATACAGTTGAGCTGAGGACATTAGCAGTGGGCAGGGAGCGTGCATTTAATGTGTGCACATAGCTTCAAATCTATTTGCACAGACAGTTGAGCTGAGGACATTTGCAGTGGGCAGGGAGCGTGCATTTAATGTGTGCACTTCGCTTCATATGTGCATGCACAGACAGTTGAGCTGAGGACATTAGCAGTGGCAGGCAGCATGCATTTAAAGTGTGCACATAGCTTCATATATGTATGCACAGACAGTTGAGCTGAGGACATTAGCAGTGGGCAGTGAGCGTGCATTTAGTGTGTGCACATAGCATCGTATTTGTATGCATTGACAGTTGAGCTGAGGACATCAGCAGTGGGCAGGGAGCGTGCATTTAATGTGTGCACATAGCTTCATATGGGGATGCACAGACAGGTGAGCTGAGGACATTAGCAGTGGGCAGGGAGCGTGCATTTAAAGTGTGCACATAGCTTCATATGTGTATGCAGACACAGTTGAGCTGAGGACATTAGCAGTGGGTAGAGCATGTGCATTTAATGTGTGCACATAGCTTTATATGTTTATTCACAGACAGTTGAGCTGAAGACATTAGCAGTGGGCAGGGAGAGTGCATTTAATGTGTGCACTTAGCTTCATATGTGCATGCACAGACAGTTGAGCTGAGGACATTAGCAGTGGCAGGCAGCATGCATTTAATATGTGCACATAGCTTCATATGTGTATGCACAGTCAGTTCAGCTGAGGACATTAGCAGTGGGCAGGGAGCGTGCATTTAATGTGTGAACATAGCATCTTATGTGTATGTACAGACAGCTGAGTTAAGGACATTAGCAGTGGGCAGGGAGTGTGCCTTTAATGTGTGCACATAGCTTAATATATTTTTACACAGGCAGTTGAGCTGAGGACATTAGCAGTGGGAGGACAGCATGCAATTAATGTGTGCACATAGTTTCATATGTGTATGCAGACACAGTTGAGCTGAGGACATTAGCAGTGGGTAGAGCATGTGCATTTAATGTGTGCACATAGCTTTATATGTTTATTCACAGACAGTTGAGCTGAAGACATTAGCAGTGGGCAGGGAGAGTGCATTTAATGTGTGCACAAAGCTTCACATGTGTATGCACAGACAGTTGAGCTGAGGACATTAGCAGTGGGCAGGGAGAGTGCATTTAATGTGTGCACATAGCTTCATATGTGTATGCACAGACAGTTGAGCTGAGGACATTAGCAGTGGGCAGGGAGCATGCATTTAATGTGTGCACATAGCTTCATATGTGTATGCACAGACAGTTGAGCTGAGGACATTAGCAGTGGGCAGGGAGCATGCATTTAATGTGTGCACATAGCTTCATATGTGTATGCACAGACAGTTGAGCTGAGGACATTAGCAGTGGGCAGGGAGCGTGCATTTAATGTGTGCACATAGCTTCATATGTGTATGACACACAGTTGAGATGACGACATTAGCAGTGGGCAGAGAGTGTGCATTTAATGTGTGCACATAGCTTCATATGTGTATGCACAGACAGTTGAGCTGAGGACATTAGCAGTGGGCAGGGAGCATGCATTTAATGTGTGCACATAGCTTCATATGTGTATGCACAGACAGTTGAGCTGAGGACATTAGCAGTGGGCAGGGAGCATGCATTTAATGTGTGCACATAGCTTCAAATGTGTATGCACAGACAGTTGAGCTGAGGACATTAGCAGTGGGCAGGGAGCGTGCATTTAATGTGTGCACATAGCTTCATATGTGTATGCACAGACAGTTGAGCTGAGGACATTAGCAGTGGGCAGGAGCATGCATTTAATGTGTGCACATAGCTTCATATGTGTATGCACAGACAGTTGAGCTGAGGACATTAGCAGTGGGCAGGGAGTGTGCATTTAATGTGTGCACATAGCTTCATATGTGTATGCACAGACAGTTGAGCTGAGGACATTAGCAGTGGGCAGGGAGCGTGCATTTAATGTGTGCACATAGCTTCATATGTGTATGCACAGACAGTTGAGCTGAGGACATTAGCGTGCATTTAAAGTGTGCACATAGCTTCATATGTGTATGCACAGACAGTTGAGCTGAGGACATTAGCAGTGGGCAGGGAGCGTGCATTTAATGTGTGCACATAGCTTCATATGTGTATGCACAGACAGTTGAGCTGAGGACATTAGCAGTGGGCAGGGAGTGTGCATTTAATGTGTGCACATAGCTTCATATGTGTATGCACAGACAGTTGAGCTGAGGACATTAGCAGTGGGCAGGGAGCAGGTATTAAAGTGTGCACATAGCTTCATATGTGTATGCACAGACAGTTGAGCTGAGGACATTAGCAGTGGGCAGGGAGCGTGCATTTAACGTGTGCACATAGCTTCACATGTGTATGCACAGACCGTTGAGCTGAAGACATTAGCGTGCATTTAAAGTGTGCACATAGCTTCATATATGTATGCACAGACAGTTGAGGTGAGGACATTAGCAGTGGGCAGTGAGCGTGCATTTAGTGTGTGCACATAGCTTCATATGTGTATGCACAGACAGTTGAGCTGAGGACATTAGCAGTGGGCAGGGAGCGTGCATTTAATGTGTGCACATAGCTTCATATGTGTATGCACAGACAGTTGAGCTGAGGACATTAGCAGTGGGCAGGGAGCATGCATTTAATGTGTGCACATAGCTTCATATGTGTATGCACAGACAGTTGAGCTGAGGACATTAGCAGTGGGCAGGGAGCATGCATTTAATGTGTGCACATAGCTTCATATGTGTATGCACAGACAGTTGAGCTGAGGACATTAGCAGTGCATTTAAAGTGTGCACATAGCTTCGTATATGTATGCACAGACAGTTGAGCTGAGGACATTAGCATTGGGCAGTGAGCATGCATTTAGTGTGTGCACATAGCATCATATGTGTATGCACTGACAGTTGAGCTGAGGACATCAGCAGTGGGCAGGGAGCATGCATTTAATGTGTGCACATAGCTTCAGATGTGTATGTAGAGACAGTTGCGCTGAGGACATTAGCAGTGGGCAGGTACCGTGCATTTAATGTGTGCACATAGCTTCATATGTGTATGCACAGACAGTTGAGCTGAGGACATTAGCAGTGGGCAGGGTGTGTGCATTTAATGTGTGCACATAGCTTCATATGTGTATGCACAGACAGTTGAGCTGAGGACATTAGCAGTGGGCAGGGAGCGTGCATTTAATGTGTGCACATAGCTTCATATGTGTATGCACAGACAGTTGAGCTGAGGACATTAGCAGTGGGCAGGGAGCATGCATTTAATGTGTGCACATAGCTTCATATGTGTATGCACAGACAGTTGAGCTGAGGACATTAGCAGTGGGCAGGGAGCGTGCATTTAATGTGTGCACATAGCTTCATATGTGTATGCACAGACAGTTGAGCTGAGGACATTAGCAGTGGGCAGTGCATTTAATGTGTGCACATAGCTTCATATGTGTATGCACAGAGAGTTGAGCTGAGGACATCAGCGGTGGGCAGGAAGCGTGCATTTAATGTGTGCACATAGCTTCATATGTGTATGCACAGACAGTTGAGCTGAGGACATTAGCAGTGGGCAGGGAGCATGCATTTAATGTGTGCACATAGCTTCATATGTGATGCACAGACAGTTGAGCTGAGGACATTAGCAGTGGGCACGGATCGTGCATTTATTGTGTGCACATAGCTTCATATGTGTATGACACACAGTTGAGATGACGACATTAGCAGTGGGCAGGGAGTGTGCATTTAATGTGTGCACATAGCTTCATATGTGTATGCACAGACAGTTGAGCTGAGGACATTAGCATGCATTTAAAGTGTGCACATAGCTTCGTATATGTATGCACAGACAGTTGAGCTGAGGACATTAGCATTGGGCAGTGAGCATGCATTTAATGTGTGCACATAGCTTCATATGTGTATGCACAGACAGTTGAGCTGAGGACATTAGCAGTGGGCAGGAAGCATGCATTTAATGTGTGCACATAGCTTCATATGTGTATGCACAGACAGTTGAGCTGAGGACATTAGCAGTGGGCAGGGAGCGTGCATTTAATGTGTGCACATAGCTTCATATGTGTATGCACAGACAGGTGAGCTGAGGACATTAGCAATGGCCAGGAAGCATGCATTTAATGTGTGTACATAGCTTCATATCTATTTGCACAGACAGTTGAGCTGAGGACATTTGCAGTGGGCAGGGAGCGTGCATTTAATGTGTGCACTTAGCTTCATATGTGCATGCACAGACAGTTGAGCTGAGGACATTAGCAGTGGCAGGCAGCATGCATTTAATATGTGCACATAGCTTCATATGTGTATGCACAGTCAGTTCAGCTGAGGACATTAGCAGTGGGCAGGGAGCGTGCATTTAATGTGAACATAGCTTCATATGTGTATGCACAGACAGCTGAGCTGAGGACATTAGCAGTGGGCAGGGAGCGTGCATTTAATGTGTGCACATAGCTTCATATGTGTATGCACAGACAGTTGAGCTGAGGACATTAGCAGTGGGCAGCAAGCCTGCATTTAATGTGTGCACATAGCTTCATATGTGTATGCACATACAGTTGAGCTGAGGACATTAGCAGTGGGCAGGGCACGTGCATTTAATGCGTGCACATAACTCCATATGTGTATGCACAGACAGTTGAGCTGAGGACATTAGCAGTGGGCAGGGAGAGTGCATTTAATGTGTGCACATAGCTTCATATGTGTATGCACAGACAGTTGAGCTGAGGACATTAGCAGTGGGCCAGGAGCGTGCATTTAGTGTGTGCACATAGCTTCATATGTGTATGACAGGCAGTTGAGCTGAGGACATTAGCAGTGGGCAGGGAGCTTGCATTTAATGTGTGCACATAGCTTCATATGTGTATGCACAGACAGTTGAGCTGAGGACATTAGCAGTGGGCAGGGAGCGTGCATTTAATGTGTGCACATAGCTTCATACATGTATGCACAGTCAGTTGAGCTGAGGGCATTAGCAGTGGGCAGGGAGTGTGCATTTTATGTGAGCACATAACTTCATACGTGTATTCACAGGCAGTTGAGCTGAGGACATTAGCAGTGGGCAAGGAGCGTGCATTTAATGTGTGCACATAGCTTCGTATGTATATGCACAGACAGTTGAGCTGAGGACATTAGCAGTGTGCAGGGAGTGTGCATTTAATGTGTGCATATAGCTTCATATGTGTATGCATAGACAGTTGAGCAGAGGACATTAGCAGTGGGCAGGGAGCATGGAATAATGTGATCGCATATCTTCATATGTGTATGCATAGACAATTGAGCTGAGGACATTAGCAGTGGGCAGGGAGCTTGCCTTTAATGTGTGCACATAGCTTCATATGTGTATGACAGACAATTGAGCTGAGGACATTAGCAGTGGGCAGGGAGTGTGCATTTAAAGTGTGCACATAGCTTCATAAGTGTATGCGCAGACAGTTGAGCAGAGAACATTAGCAGTGGGCAGAGAGCTTGCATTTAATGTGTGCACATAGCTTCATATGTGTATGCACAGACACCTGAGTTGAGGACATGAGCAGTGGGCAGGGAGCGTGCATTTAATGTGTGCACATAGCTTCAATTGTGTATGCACAGACAGTTAAGCTGAGGACATTAGCAGTGGCCAGGGAGCATGCATTTAATGTGTGCACATAGCTTCATATGTGTATGCACAGACAGTTGAGCTGAGGACATTAGCAGTGGGCAGGGAGCATGCATTTAATGTGTGCACATAGCTTCATATGTGTATGCACAGACAGTTGAGCTGAGGACATTAGCAGTGGGCAGGAGCGTGCATTTAATGTGTGCACATAGCTTCATATGTGTATGCACAGACAGTTGAGCTGAGGACATTAGCAGTGGGCAGGGAGCATGCATTTAATGTGTGCACATAGCTTCATATGTGTATGCACAGACAGTTGAGCTGAGGACATTAGCAGTGGGCAGGGAGCATGCATTTAATGTGTGCACATAGCTTCATATGTGTATGCACAGACAGTTGAGCTGAGGACATTAGCAGTGGGCAGGGAGCGTGCATTTAATGTGTGCACATAGCTTCATATGTGTATGCACAGACAGTTGAGCTGAGGACATTAGCAGTGGGCAGGGAGTGTGCATTTTATGTGAGCACATAGCTTCATATGTGTATGCGCAGGCAGTTGAGCTGAGGACATTAGCAGTGGGTAGGGAGCGTGCATTTCATGTATGCACATAGCTTCATATGTGTATGCACAGAGAGTTGAGCTGAGGACATTAGCAGTGTGCAGGGAGCGGGCATTTAATGTGTGCATATAGGTTCATATGTGTATACATAGACAGTTGAGCTGAGGACATTAGCAGTGGGCAGGGAGCATGCATTTAATGTGTGCACATAGCTTCATATGTGTATGCACAGAGAGTTGAGCTGAGGACATTAGCAGTGGGCATGGAGCGTGCATTTAATGTGTGCACATAGCTTCATATGTGTATGCACAGACAGTTGAGCTGAGGACATTAGCAGTGGGCAGGGAGCGTGCATTTAATGTGTGCACATAGCTTCATATGTGTATGCACAGACAGTTGAGCTGAGGACATTAGCAGTGTGCAGGGACTGTGCATTTAATGTGTGCATATAGCATCATATGTGTATGCATAGACAGTTGAGCTGAAGACATCAGCATTGGGCAGGGAGCATGCATTTAATCTATGCACAAATCTTCATATGTGCATGCACAGACAGTTGAGCTGAAGACATTAGCAGTGGGCAGGGAGAGTGCTTTTAATGAGTGCACAAAGCTTCATATGTGTATGCACAGATAGTTGCGCTGAAGACATTAGCAGTGGGGAGGGAGTGTGCATTTAATGCATACACATAGCTTCATATGTGCATGCACAGACAGTTGAGCTTAAGACATTAGCAGTGGGCAGGGAGTTTGCATTTAATGTGTGCACATAGCTTCATATGTGTATGCACAGACAGTTGAGCTGAGGACATTAGCAGTGGGAAGGGAGCGTGTATTTAATGTGTGCACATGGCTTCATATCTGTATGCACAGACAGTTGAGCTGAGGACATTAGCAGTGGGCAGGGAGTGTGCATTTAATGTGTGCACATAGCTTCATATGTGTATGCACAGACAGTTGAGCTGAGGACATTAGCAGTAGGCGGGGAGAGTGCATTTAATCTGTGCACAAAGATTCTTATCTGTATGCACAGACAGTTGAGCTGAGGACATTAGCAGTGGGCAGGGAGCATGCATTTAATGTGTGCACATAGCTTCATATGTGTATGCACAGACAGTTGAGCTGAGGACATTAGCAGTGGGCAGGGAGCGTGCATTTAATGTGTGCACATAGCTTCATATGTGTATGCACAGACAGTTGAGCTGAGGACATTAGCAGTGGGCAGGGAGTGTGCATTTAATGTGTGCACATAGCTTCATATGTGTATGCACAGACAGTTGAGCTGAGGACATTAGCAGTGGGCAGGGAGCTTGCATTTAATGTGTGCACATAGCTTCATATGTGTATGCACAGACAGTTGAGCTGAGGACATTAGCAGTGGGCAGGGAGCGTGCATTTAATGTGTGCACATAGCTTCATATGTGTATGCACAGACAGTTGAGCTGAGGACATTAGCAGTGGGCAGGGAGCTTGCATTTAATGTGTGCACATAGCTTCATATGTGTATGCACAGACAGTTGAGCTGAGGACATTAGCAGTGGGCAGGGAGCGTGCATTTAATGTGTGCGCATAGCTTCATATGTGTATGCCCAGACAGTTAAGCTGAGGACATTAGCAGCTGGCAGGGAGCATGCAATTAATGTGTACACCTAGCTTCATATGTGTATGCACAGACAGTTGAGCTGAGGACATCAGCAGTGGGCAGGGAGAGTGCATTTAATGTGTGCACATAACTTCAAATGTGTATGCAGAGACAGTTAAGCTGAGGACATTAGCAGTGGCTGGGGAGCAGGCATTTAATGTGTGCACATAGCTTCATATGTGTATGCATAGACAGTTGAGCTGAGGACATTAGCAGTGGGCAGGGAGCATGCATTTAATGTGTGCACATAGCTTCATATGCATATGCACAGACAGTTGAGCTGAGGACATTAGCAGTGGGCAGGGAGTGTGCATTTAATGTGTGCACATAGCTTCATATGTGTATGCACAGACAGTTGAGCTGAGGACATTAGCAGTGGGCAGGAGCGTGCATTTAATGTGTGCACATAGCTTCATATGTGTATGCACAGACAGTTGAGCTGAGGACATTAGCAGTGGGCAGGGAGCGTGCATTTAATGTGTGCACATAGCTTCATATGTGTATGCACAGACAGTTGAGCTGAGGACATTAGCAGTGGGCAGGGAGTGTGCATTTAATGTGTGCACATAGCTTCATATGTGTATGCACAGACAGTTGAGCTGAGGACATTAGCAGTGGGCAGGGAGCGGTCCTTTAATGTGTGCACATAGCTTAATATATTTTTCCACAGGCAGTTGAGCTGAGGACATTAGCAGTGGGAAGAGTGTGCATTTAACATGTGCACATAGTTTCATATGTGTATGCAGACACAGTTGAGCTGAGGACATTAGCAGTGGGTAGGGCGTCTGTATTTAATGTGTGCACATAGCTTCATATGTGTATGCACAGACAGTTGAGCTGAGGACATTAGCAGTGGGCAGGGAGCGTGCATTTAATGTGTGCACATAGCTTCATATGTGTATGCACAGACAGTTGAGCTGAGGACATTAGCAGTGGGCAGGGAGCATGCAATTAATGTGTACACCTAGCTTCATATGTGTATGCACAGACAGTTGAGCTGAGGACATTAGCAGTGGGCAGGAAGCATGCATTTAATGTGTGCACATAGCTTCATATGTGTATGCACAGACAGTTGAGCTGAGGACATTAGCAGTGGGCAGGGAGCGTGCATTTAATGTGTGCACATAGCTTCATATGTGTATGCAGAGACAGTTAAGCTGAGGACATTAGCAGTGGCTGGGGAGCAGGCATTTAATGTGTGCACATAGCTTCATATGTGTATGCAGAGACAGTTAAGCTGAGGACATTAGCAATGGCCAGGGAGCATGCATTAAATGTGTGCACATAGCTTCATATGTATATGCACAGACAGTTGAGCTGAGGACATTTGCAGTGGGCAGGGAGTGTGCATTTAATGTGTGCACTTAGCTTCATATGCGCATGCACACACAGTTGAGCTGAGGACTTTAGCAGTGGGCAGGGAGCGTGCATTTAATGTGTGAACATAGCATCTTATGTGTATGTACAGACAGTTGAGTTGAGGACCTTAGCAGTGGGCAGGGAGCGTGCATTTAATGTGTGCACATAGCTTCATATGTGTATGCACAGACAGTTGAGCTGAGGACATTAGCAGTGGGCAGGGAGCGTGCATTTAATGTGTGCACATAGCTTCATATGTGTATGCACAGACAGTTGAGCTGAGGACATTAGCAGTGGGCAGGGAGCGTGCATTTAATGTGTGCACATAGCTTCATATGTGTATGCACAGACAGTTGAGCTGAGGACATTAGCAGTGGGCAGGAGCGTGCATTTAATGTGTGCACATAGCTTCATATCTGTATGCACAGACAGTTGAGCTGAGGACATTAGCAGTGGGTAGGGCGTCTGTATTTAATGTGTGCACATAGCTTCATATGTTTATTCACAGACAATTCAGCTGAAGACATTAGCAGTGGGCAGGGAGTGCATTTAATGTGTGCACATAGCTTCATATGTGTATGCACAGACAGTTGAGCTGAGGACATTAGCAGTGGGCAGGGAGCGTGCATTTAATGTGTGCACATAGCTTCATATGTGTATGCACAGACAGTTGAGCTGAGGACATTAGCAGTGGGCAGGGAGCTTGCATTTAATGTGTGCACATAGCTTCATATGTGTATGCACAGACAGTTGAGCTGAGGACATTAGCAGTGGGCAGGGAGCGTGCATTTAATGTGTGCACATAGCTTCATATGTGTATGCACAGACAGTTGAGCTGAGGACATTAGCAGTGGGCAGGGAGTGTGCATTTAATGTGTGCACATAGCTTCATATGTGTATGCACAGACAGTTGAGCTGAGGACATTAGCAGTGGTCAGGGAGCGTGCATTTAATGTGTGCACATAGCTTCATATGTGTATGCACAGACAGTTGAGCTGAGGACATTAGCAGTGGGCAGGGAGCGTGCATTTAATGTGTGCACATAGCTTCATATGTGTATGCACAGACAGTTGAGCTGAGGACATTAGCAGTGGGCAGGGAGCGTGCATTTAATGTGTGCACATAGCTTCATATGTGTATGCACAGACAGTTGAGCTGAGGACATTAGCAGTGGGCAGAGAGTGTGCATTTAATGTGTGCACATAGCTTCATATGTGTATGCACAGACAGTTGAGCTGAGGACATTAGCAGTGGGCAGGGAGTGTGCATTTAATGTGTGCACATAGCTTCATATGTGTATGCACAGACAGTTGAGCTGAGGACATTAGCAGTGGGCAGGGAGCGTGCATTTAATGTGTGCACATAGCTTCATATGTGTATGCACAGACAGTTGAGCTGAGGACATTAGCAGTGGGCAGGGAGCTTGCATTTAATGTGTGCACATAGCTTCATATGTGTATGCACAGACAGTTGAGCTGAGGACATTAGCAGTGGGAAGGGAGCCTGCATTTAATGTGTGCACATAGCTTCATATGTGTATACACAGACAGTTGAGCTGAGGACATTAGCAGTGGGAAGGGAGCATGTATTTAATGTGTGCACATGGCTTCATATCTGTATGCACAGACAGTTGAGCTGAGGACATTAGCAGTGGGCAGGGAGTGTGCATTTAATGTGTGCACATAGCTTCATATGTGTATGCACAGACAGTTGAGCTGAGGACATTAGCAGTAGGCGGGGAGAGTGCATTTAATGTGTGCACATAGCTTCATATGTGTATGCACAGACAGTTGAGCTGAGGACATTAGCAGTGGGCAGGGAGCGTGCATTTAATGTGTGCACATAGCTTCATATGTGTATGCACAGACAGTTGAGCTGAGGACATTAGCAGTGGGCAGAGAGCATGCATTTAATGTGTGCACATAGCTTCATATGTGTATGCACAGACAGTTGAGCTGAGGACATTAGCAGTGGGCAGGGAGTGTGCATTTAATGTGTGCACATAGCTTCATATGTGTATGCACAGACAGTTGAGCTGAGGACATTAGCAGTGGGCAGGGAGCTTGCATTTAATGTGTGCACATAGCTTCATATGTGTATGACAGACAATTGAGCTGAGGACATTAGCAGTGGGCAGGAGCGTGCATTTAATGTGTGCACATAGCTTCATATCTGTATGCATAGACCGTTGAGCAGAGGACATTAGCAGTGGGCAGGGAGCATGCATTTAATGTGTGCGCATAGCTTCATATGTGTATGCACAGTCAGTTGAGCTGAGGACATTAGCAGTGGGCAGGGAGCGTGCATTTAATGTGTGCATATAGCTTCATATGTGTATGCATAGACAGTTGAGTTGAGGACATTAGCAGTGGGCAGGGAGCGTGCATTTAATGTGTGCTCAGAGCTTCATATGTGTATGCAGAGACTGTTGAGCTGAGGACATTAGCAGAGGGAATGGAGCGCGCATTTAATTGGTGCACATAGCTTCATATGTGTATGCACAGACAGTTGAGGTGAATACATTAGCAGTGGGCAGGGAGCTTGCATTTAATGTGTGCACATAGCTTCATATGTGTATGCACAGACAGTTGAGCTGAGGACATTAGCAGTGGGCAGGGAGTGTGCATTTAATGTGTGCACATAGCTTCATATGTGTATGCACAGACAGTTGAGCTGAGGACATTAGCAGTGGGCAGGGAGCATGCATTTAATGTGTGCACCTAGCTTTATATGTGTATGCACAGACAGTTGAGCTGAGGACATTAGCAGTGGGCAGGAAGCGTGCATTTAATGTGTGCACATAGCTTCAAATGCGTATGCACAGACAGTTGAGCTGAGGACATTAGCAGTGGGCAGGGAGCGTGCATTTAATGTGTGCACATAACTTCAAATGTGTATGCAGAGACAGTTAAGCTGAGGACATCAGCAGTGGCAGGGGAGCAGGCATTTAATGTGTGCACATAGCTTCATATGTGTATGCAGAGACAGTTAAGCTGAGGACATTAGCAATGGCCAGGGAGCATGCATTTAATGTGTGCACATAGCTTCATATGTATATGCACAGACAGTTGAGCTGAGGACATTTGAAGTGGGCAGGGAGCGTGCATTTAATGTGTGCACATAGCTTCATATGGGGATGCACAGACAGGTGAGCTGAGGACATTAGCAGTGGGCAGGGAGCGTGCATTTAACGTGTGCACATAGCTTCATATGTGGATGCACAGACAGGTGAACAGAGGAAATTAGCAGTGGGCAGGTAGCATGCATTTAACGTTTGCACATAGCTTCATATGTATATGCACAGACTGGTGAGCTGAGGACATTAGCAGTTGGCAGGGAGCGTGCATTTAATGTGTGCACATAGCTTCATATGTGTATTCACAGACAGTTGAGCTGAGGACATTAGCAGTGGGCAGGGAGTGTGCATTTAATGTGTGCATATAGCTTCATATGTGTATGCACAGACAGTTGAGCAGAGGACCTTAGCAGTGGGCAGGGAGCGTGCATTTAATGTGTGCACATAGCTTCATATGTGTATGCACATACAGTTGAGCTGAGGACATTAGCAGTGGGCAGGGAGCATGCATTTAATGTGTGCACATAGCTTCATATGTGCATGCACAGACAGTTGAGCTGAGGACATTAGCAGTGAGAAGGGAGCCTTCATTTAATGTGTGCACATAGCTTATAGGTTCATAGGTTCATAGGTTCATACTAGGCTATCTGCCCAAGGGCATTTATAAGCCTAGCCCATAGTTATGTGGCTTTCGCCACCCCTTTAGTTTGAATAAAAACTATGCCTTTCATTTTGCTGTGCCTCTGTCAAGCAGTGACACTGAAGTAATCCCTGGGGTATATCTGCGATCTCCCATCCATTGGTCAAGATTCCTCTTGAACAAGGCCAGAGAGGTGCTCTGCCTCACATGTACCGGGATTTTGTTCCACAGCATAGGGAGTCTCTGGGTGATGAATCTGTCCCTCCAGCACGTTCTATTTATAACCGTGTCAAGGTTTAAGTCTCCGCCCTTGTGGTTCTGAGGGATCTAGATTTTTTGAGGTGAAGCATATTCATCAAATCTGGGTTTGACATGGCCTTATATGTCAGGCACAGGTCACCTCTGAGCAAGCGGTATGAGACTGAATAGAGCTGGAGTTCTTTCAGTCGGGCAGCATAAGACATATTTTTGAGACCCTTTATCCTTTTGGTGAGGAACTTTTGGGGCCTTTCTAACTGAAGCAGGTGTCTGGTCAGATACATTCGAACGGGCATTGTACTCAATCATAGGTCTAATGAGTGATGAGTACAGGGGACGATGACCTCCCTTGATCTAGATGTGAATCCCTTCATGATCAGGTGGGCGATATAGAAGGTTTTCCTAACTACTTTAGCAACATGAGTGTCAAACGTAAGGCTACTGTCAACCTGGGTCCCCAGATCCCTGATGACTTTTTCTGTGCTCAGTGGATTGCCACCTATATGGTAGCTAGGGGTAACCTTGTTTTTCCCGAAGGGTATGACTATGCATTTTTTGGCGTTTAACTTCAGGCCATGGCTCTGGCACCAGTTATCCGTTTCTGTGAGGCCCTTCTGGAGGATATCTGTGTCAGATGTGTTTTCGACTATGGCCCAGTTTGCAGTCATCTGCAAACTTTGTCAACCATAACCCTCCTGTGTTTGCTTGTACTTCAGAAAAGTAGATGCCGAACAAGAGTGGACCCAGGACTGAGCCCTGTGGGACACCACTTGTGACAGGCTTTGAGTCTGACATGGCTCCAGCAACTCTGACCCTGTGGGTTCTGTCACTTAGCCAGTTTGCAACCCATCTTGTGATGTATGGATTTACATTCAAGCTGATGAGTTTTTCGATGATACCTGAGTGGGGTATTGTGTCGAAGGCCTTTGCCAGGTCGAGGTAGGCTGTATGGACTGCCTTTCCCTCATCAATGGCCTTGGTGACTGTCTGAAAAAAGTCAACCAAGTTTAAGAGGCAGGATCTGCCTTTGACAAAGCCAAACTGGGTTGGATCCAAAGTCTGCAAGTTCCCTATGTCTTTATTTATGAGTTCCATTATGATCCTCTCCATGGCTTTGCAGATAAGGCTTGTCAAGCTAATGGGGCGGTAATTTACAGGGTCTGTTTAGGCACCGCCCTTATGAAGTGGGACCACAGTCGCCGTGCGCCACTCCTTGGGTACGTATCCTGAGGTGAGGCTAAGATTAAACAGCTGTCCTAACTGTGGGTTTAATTCCTCGTTGAGTTCATGAAGCACACAGCCGGGGACACCATCCGGTCCCATGGATGCTGTGTTTTTTGCATTAGTGAGGGCAGTTCTCACCTGGGCGTTGGAGATGTTTGGGGGGCTACAATCCTCTGGAATAGATATCTCTCCTTTTGGGGGGGGGAGAAGTTTGCACTGAACCTGTCAGCCAGTATGTTGGCAATGTGTGTAGGTTCAGTAATTTTCACATCATTTTGAACTAATTCTGAGCATATCTGGGAGTTTCCTCCTAGGTTTCTAACATAGCTAAAGAAGGCCTTATGATTGTCTTTAGAGTCCTTGGCGATTTTTCTCTCAAAATTTGCCTTGGATGATTTTATGAGAGCTCTTAGTTTTTACTTATAATGATCAAAGGTGTCTTACCTTTCAAGGATTTTGCTCTATCTTGTAGTAGCTTCCTCCTTTGTTGTAGAGCTTGTTTATGGCTGGGGTCCACCAGACTGGACGCTTGCCTTTGGTACAGAGAGTCTTAGTTTTGTTTGGGATTGCCTGATCCATGCAGTCCTGTAGGTGCTGGTAGAAGGCATTTGTAAGTGATTCAGCGGTTTGAGTAATGTTTACCACTGGCTCAGGGGCCTTAAAGGAGACCACACTAGTTTTAGAAGTGTGAAATCGGCTTTGAGAAGTTTTTCACTGTGGTCTTTTTGTTTCAGGTGGGGGCGGATGAGGACCTCCAGCGAGATTAGTTTATGATCTGATCTCACCAGTGAGGTATACTTCCGGTGTTGAACATTTTGATCCCATGTTCGTGATGATGAGATCAAGTATGTTTTCTCCTCTTGTGGGGATGGTGACTAGTTGTTCCATGGCATTTGAGTTTATGAACTCCAGGAATCTTTGGGTTAGAGTGTTCGGGCTTGAGTAGTGTTCCCAGTCTATATTAGGGTAGTTGAAGTCACCTAGTATGATGGTGTTTGGAGATACATTTATCCCCTCCAATGTTTTCAGGAAGGCCATGTGAGGTTCCTGAGTTTGAGAGGGTGGCCTGTAACATGCTACAAATTGCAGAGCCATCTTGCCTATGGTTAATTGCACCTGGATGGTCTCCGATGCATCGTGCGTTGCCACCAACCTTGAGGTGTGGGTGTCCTTTATGAATATGGACACCCCCCCTCCTTTCTTGGTGTTGTCCGGATTTTGGGGCCGGAACACATAATATGAGGTGAAACCTGTTAGTGCTGGGGTGCTCTCAGGAGCCTTGAACCAGGTTTCTGTCACAGCACAGACATCGATGTTCTCCATATTGAGAAGGGCCTCGAGTGCGTGCATCTTGAGATTGAGACTTCTGGCATTGAGCAGCATTACCCTTAGTTTTTTTCCTTTTGGTGTTCTAGGGTGGTAGGTTTAGAATTTGAGCCTTGCCTAAAAAGGCACTATGGGGTGGCAAGAGCCTTTGCCAATATCCGAAGCCCAGGGTGACAGGTGCAAGCCGTCCCTTGCAAAGCAGTGGCTTGTCCAGCATGTCATCCCAGGCAGACAGACATTGGATCCCCTTTGAATGACACCAGAATTTAAGCCAATTATTATAGCTGATCATCTTATCACTGTATTGTGGCATCATTCTAGGTGAAGGTAGGATACTGCTCAAGGTCAGGGTCATACCTGCCTGGGCTACATAATCAGAGAGCTCCTCGATGTCCCTTTTCATGTAGTCCAGGAGGTACATCTCAGGTCATTGACACCAGCGTGGACAATGACTGAGTCGTACTTGTACCTGCTGTTGAGAGACCTGAGTGCTTGCGTTATGTGGCAGATTCTAGCGCCCGACAGGCAGCTTACTGTGACCTTCTCCTTACTCAGTCTGGTGAGCGGGACGTCAGTGTGTCTGACTATGGAATCACCAATGACAAGTGTGTCTGGCATTTTGTTTGGCCTTAAGGGCTGTGACTGTTTGACACTCTGACTGTGTGGTCTATGTGTTGCATGTGTTGGGTCGTGAGGTGGTAGTTGTTTGGGTGTCTGCTTTGGTGGCCTCTGCTGTTTTGGTAAATTTTTGATCAGAGCCTCTGAGTATGTCTTTGTGTGAGTATGTGTATGATTTGAAGTTGTGATGGTACCATGTGTGACTGGGTATGTATTGTGTGTGGTTACCTTCTCCTCCTGTCTGGTCTTGCCAGTCCTATGTTGAGAGAGCTCAGCCTCCAGTTTGGCCGTATAGTTGCATCTCTCGCATGTATTTGTGTTTTGTGGGAGAAGGAGAGGATTGTCTGTGTACATGAGGCAATTGTAACATTGCCTCAATATTCCCAGGTTCACCAATTGAGCTGGAGAGGACACTAGCAACTGATCCCTCGACATACTAGAAGTAGTAGATAAAGAGACTTTTAAAGGACTCAGGGGGAAGTGGGTTTTAGGCTGGTGGGGTACTATCTATAATAAGAGTGCTTTATCAAGGTGCAAGTACTGTAGGAGTAAGTGCTAGGCTTTACAGATAGAGAATAGTCTACTTGGGAATCAAGTAGAGATGAACTTTTCAGTTATAGGATATGCTGGTTAGATCAGCAGTACAGCTCGAGGAAGGTAGTTCTAAGGGAAAATTTGAAGAGTGGAATTTAGATGGCTCGGATAGTTTAACCTTGTTTAACCGCCGCTGCTCTTGTGTGCAACAGTGGCAACTCCGCTAAGTCACATGAGCAGCGTTTAAGCGTGTTTTATAGCAGGGGGCTGAAGGGAGCTAGGAATTGGCCCAACGACCAATGGACTACTAGTTTCTGGCTGAAACTTCACCAAATCAGACAAAAAGGCCGCTCAGTGCTTCCCACTCCCACTAGTAAGCAAAGAAACTTCCCTCCTTCAAATAAGGCAATGGATCAGTAACAGGAACTAAAACAAAGCCCAGGGATCAGCAACTCTGAAACTGGACTACTCTAGTTCAGTAAGGGGAAAACAAGAGATTTTTATTTTATTACAGAGACAAGGAAAAACAGACAGTAAATGCTATAAATGCTGTAAATCGGCTAGTGCACTTTAGTGTGTAGCCTACAGAAACAATTTGCAACAATTAGTAACTTAAAGTGCAATAAACAGTGTAAAATGCAGAAATCACTTAAAGTAGCAGTAAAACAGGCGAAATGCAGTCGCTAGCTTAATAACAGTGGGAAAGCCACAAAAATACTTATATCTGGTAGAAAGTCACTCTTTTAGCTCTCTGCTGCTTGGATCACTCTGCAGGCCACCACAAGGATCTGTGCTGAATTGGTACAAGCTGGAAAACGCGCGTTTAGCGTGTTTTATAGCAGGGGGCTGAAAGGAGCTAGGAATTGGCCCAAATCGACCAATGGACTACTAGTTTCTGGCTGAAACTTCACCAAATGGACAAAAGGGCTCAGTGCTTCCCACTCCCACTGGTAAGCAAAGAAACTTCCCTCCTCCTAATAAGGCAATGGATCAGTAACAGGAACTAAAAACAAAGCCAGGAATCAGCAACTCTGAAACTGGACTACTCTAGTTCAGTAAGGCGGGAAAACAAGAGATTTTTTTTTTTTTTTTTTTGTTTTTTTACAGAGACAAGGAGAAAAACAGACAGTAAATGCTATAAATGCTGTAAATCGGCTAGCGCACTTTAGTGTGTAGCCTACAGAAACAATTTGCAACAATTAGTAACTTAAAGTGCAATAAACAGTGTAAAATGCAGAAATCACTTAAAGTTGCAGTAAAACAGGCGAAATGCAGTCACTAGCTTAATAACAGTGGGAAAGCCACAAAAAATACTTATATCTGGTAGAAAGTCACTCTTTTAGCTTTCTGCTGCTTGGATCACTCTGCAGGCCACCACGAGGATCTGTGCTGAGTTGGTACAAGCTGGAAAACTTAAGTGAAAAGACATTTTGGGGGGAAA